>NW_026943824.1:300000-387500 GCF_035594765.1 Anolis carolinensis
AAACATATTGGTTGGAATTCTTTTATTGATATATTTATTTATTTATTTATTTTTCAAACTTATATGCCGCCACTCCCCTAGGGCTCTGGGCGGCTTACAAGAACCGGCTAAAATCAACAATTTAAAAACTTCTTTAAAACATCTTTAAAAAACATCTTAAAAACATCCTAAAAGCACCTTTTAAAACATCAATAACAGAACTCAAAAGCCTGCCGAAACATTCAACAGCCTGATTTATTCTGTCTAAAATGCTGTTATCAGAATACCGTATATACTTGAGTATAAGCCAAGGCACCTAACTTTACCACAAAAAAACTGAGAAAACATTGACTCCAGTATAAGCTGAGATACCAATAAAATTACATTAATTGAGGCATCAGTAGTGTAAATGTTTTTGAACCTTTACATCAAACTGTAATTTAAGATATAACCGTTCAACTTTGATTAAATCATTATTTTCATCTTCTTCAATGTAAATGTGCTTATGTTCCCTTTTAATGATAGAGTGAAATAAATATAATAATAATAATAATAATAATAATAATAATAATTGCAGTAAAATAATAAATGTATTAATAATAAAAATAGAGTAAAATAAATGTAAAAGTTACAACAATAATAGAGTAAAATAATACATGCACATGTAATTTTAAGTTACATGTATGCATGCCTTGTTTGGATGGGGCTATCACTGACCCTTTTGCACTTGATCTGAAACCTCACTGACAATATGCCCCATGCAAGAGTACACACACATATATATATATCATATATATATGATGGCTGTTAAACGGCAGTTCTTGCTGCTTGATCACTCCTCACCAAGAGTTTAATAACCATAGCTACCCCAGTTGTATGCTAATTTGTTTGGAGCTAATTTGTTGACTGTAGGAATCAAAACAGATGTTATTGCATATGTCCGAGTGACGAATTACAGAAAAATAACCCCATCTTGTTAGCGTTTCCCAACATGTTTTGTAGGGATTTTGTAGGAATTGTTCTTCTAAGCCTATTTTTCAGAAAGTCATGAGGCAACATGGCTTCTAATTTCAACATGATTCTGGATGCTTAGTCTTTGAATGTAAACCATGTTAGCAATAGTTGTAGGATAAAAAAATGAGAAACTGCTTTTCTGTGATTGAGGAACTTTATGGTCTTCCGTTTTCAGTCGTTAGTATTGCAACATTCCCAATGTTTACTTAATTGCTACTTAAAATATCTTCAGTGAGGAAGATTGCTAGGCAACATATAACACTGCCCAGTAAGCAGTTACAATAATTTATATGAAATCTACTTTTCTGCAGACTCTGGTGCTACTGAGAGTAGGGACAAACATTGAAAGTAGCCTTTTAAATAATGGAGGATTATATTTCATGCTGCTTGTTCTAAAGATGCTTTCTTTTGTCTTTGCTTCGTGACATTTTCTTGTTTTCTCATGTGTTTTAATATTTTAGAAGCTCTTCTGTCCAGTCTCTTTGCAGCTCTCAGAATATTTCACAGTGTGAATTCATGTTATGCTTTTTAAAAAGATGCACAACATGGTTAATTTTGATTATTGTCAAGGTCTTGTTTGTGTTGTAGTATTTTTTTTGAATATCTCATTATAAAAAATGTTAAAACTTATTAAGGTGGAAGGCAATATGACAAGAAGAAAATCACACTATGCCTGGATACATTCAGTCAAGGAAGCCACAGATTTCTTGATGGTGATGATGATAATAGTAATAATAATAATAATTTACCATGCTACAGTCTTATGTTCCTTTTAAATTTTATATAATCTTTTCCATATCTTTTTCTGTGGGACAACATTATGGATTCCGTCACTAAAAAGAGGAGGTGCTGTTGTGTTCATCACAGGAATATCCATGTATGTGCTTACATATTTATAGAAATGTTAGAAGTTTTATCCTCCTTTTCCCATAAATCCCAAAGCTTCTTACAAAATATTAAGACTATAACAGCCAATATAGAAAGCATCATAACCTACTTTCTGTATCCACATCAAGTCTTTGTGGCGGAGGAAAATCTTAATGTTCTTGTGTCTGTCTTTTTGGATAAATATGCATATGAGAAGATCATGCAGTACAACTTGCAAATTGTGCCTTGATTGGCACACATTCCTCAGTTCTACTGAGGAACATTGTTGAAATGGACTTGCTTATCTGAAGTGACAATTACAAGTGGTCTTCTAAACTCAAAAGAATAGCCCTCAAATTGGGTCAATCATGCGTGTCTATTTATGAATTATTAATAACATCATTTCTGCGCCATCTTTTAGGTTGAGTGAGGGCATACGACAGTTTAGAAAACAAAATGACAAGAACCCATTCAATACATCAACATATGAACAAACGTAACTATTTTATATCAAGTCAGAAGAGACAATGTTTTCAATTTTTGCTTTCTTTCTTTCTTGGGTTTGTGCAGTTTACAGCAGCGTAGTAAACATAAACATTCACACCAGACTTGTAACAATATTAGGATGTGTTAAATTCTAGTTGTGAAGCAACCAGTGTGGACGTTTCCTCTTCTCTCCCAGCGCCATTCTTGTACAAAAGGACCGCCTTGGGCTTGCTGGACACTTTGCAAGCTGGCAGCCACCGCTTGTAGACCGCCAGTGAAGGGTAGCTGGTGCGCAGCCATGCTTTGGCAGTAACCGGTGCTTTAACCCTCCACCTTGTTCAGGGCAGTGAAATTTGGGCAAGCCAGCAGGTTTGGGTCTATGCCACATGGCAGGGTTGTTCTCCAAGTCTTCTTGCTGCTTTTCTTGTTGCTTTCTGCTTTCACAGCCATGCAAATCTGCCAGATTTGGCAAGTCAGCCAAACCGAACATTGTAGGTTAGTTATTTCTACAACCGGAGGTTGTAAAGGCTTATGTCTGACACTGAGAAGTGAACAGTTGAATGTATAAGGATAAAGTTTTTCAAAAGCTGCTCTTTCCAAGCCATTGAAATATATACAACCTGTATATAAATACTTGGAAAATGTAGTAAGTTTTTGGTATGTTCATAAAACAAAAAGGAATTGCATAGTTATCCTCATTTGTATTATGTATCAGTACGTTTTTAGTGTTAGGTTTCCAGAATGGCTGAAAATTCTAATTGCTCATATCATAACATTTTAGTATGGAATCTTTACCCATGCAGGTCAAAATGTGTGTGTTGTTAAATGAGTATTTGTTAACAACTCAATGTTATTTCTAATACTGCATTCTAGCTATTATCATGGTAGATAATCTGATTTTAAGTTTCAGTTCTTCTTACGAGTTGCCAGGTGAAAATAAAGGACAGGATTTCTGTACCTTTCATTGTTATGTGGAGGGGGAGTTAGAATAGGCGAATCTTGCTTGACCTGCATCACGTGTGAAATTCCCTCTTCTGCACAATTATTAAAGCCTTGAAAGGAGTACTCTTCCATCGCCCGTAGTCATTGTTTGACATCATCATTGCAGTATTTTGCAAATGTTATTGATTTTTGCTGGGTCATTCTTAATCAAAGAAAGAGATCTCTGTTTCGTTCCAGGTAAATGCAAGATGGGTAGTTTAAATTATTGCAGTCTTTGATGAACTTTCTTGGCTACCTGTCACACAGGGGTTTCAGACTCATCTATGGCCCTTTTGAGGTTTAAATATAAAGTCATATGTCTTTTATTAAGATGGGTATAGGCCTAGTGAGCAGATTGGAGTGATCATTGAATTTAGAATTTTTAAGCTTGTATATGTTCCGTTGTTCACGTATACATGAATATTACAGTTTTCTGTTGACGAGAATTAGCAATTTAACAATTTCAAAAGGCAAATATCAGAAGACTGTGCTATGGTGACAGTGGTGAGACTCCTATGAACACTAAAGATTATTGTGTGAATAATAAATTTCTTATAAATTTATTCTTATATTCTTATATCCCGCCCCATCTCCCCGAGGGGACTCGGGGCGGCTCACAACAATAATAAAAACAGTGACAAATTACACATTGTAAAATCAAACATGAAAAGCAGTCATACAATCAATACATACATCACATGTTAAAAACAAGGAGATAAAACAGTTCTAGGCCGAAATAGAGGATATTCAAATGTTCATTAGTAATCCTATTTGAAGTGCAAATTTTTATGTTCAGAAGCAGTTATAAAGCTTTCTAATACTGCTGGATAAAATGCCATGTGAGTATAATGAATTGTACTGTCTCTGAAAGCTAATCACATTTTTAGTTAGACTTGTGCTAAAAATAATGCAAAGTGATTAAATAATGAGGTGGCCTGATGTCTTGCATAGTGCACTGGTCAGCCACTAGGTTCAATAGACATTCATTTTCAGAGGAAATTCCAAATCCAGTGGCTATTCTTGTCTCTTGTGTTGTCAAGCGCGCTTGGTTTTGGTGGGTTTTTTCAATTATGAAGTCTGTGAAGTCTGTAGTGTTATTGCATATATACGATATCCCATTGTTTTAGTGTAGTGCATTTTTAAAAAAATTTGGAAAGTCTCGGTATTATTTAAGTGCTTTAAATAATATATCAGTTACGGTAGTTTGAATTGCAATCTTTGAGAACACTTCCTCCATGAAAGTGTATAATCCTTCAAAAACAAGACATTCAAATTGGGACATTGTGTGACTCAGATGTTTTACATGTCTGAACAGTTCTGTGTGATATTTGAATCAGAGGTGGTGGTTGTTTGCAGTAATGGTCAGGGCTGTAGTGTCAGTAGGCCAGATCTTCAACTCCGGCACCATTTTTCTGTAGTCCTTTACAATTGGCAAATGTGTATTACCGTAATTAGTAATAACTAGATAACAAATTTACTGTTGTCAAATGGTAGCCCAAGGCATTTCGTCACCACCACATGAATCTATATATTTATTTGCTTAACATTTTTGAACTGCCATCACTTTCTAGGAAAATAAAGGTACAATACAACTAAGCATTTAATATTATATGCATTTATTGTGAAGCTGGGTGTGTTCATATCTACCAATTCCAACTCCACCAAATTGCTTCCAACTCCAAGCCTAGCTATTTATTGATGAAGATTTCCTAAACCAGGAATGGGCAAACTTCGGCTCTCCAGGTGTTTTGGACTTCAACTACAGGTACCACAATTCCTATCAGCTTACTGGCTGTTAGGAATTACGGGAGTTGAAGTACAAAACATCTGGAGGGTTGAAGTTCACCTATACCTGCTCTAAACCATATCACCATTCTCAAAAATGGTGTGTAGATTTTGAATTTTGTCAGGATCGGAAAATTGGATTTTTCTTTTTCAGAAGAAGTGTATAGGTAAAAGTTGATTTTCCTTTCTGTCCTTTTAAATTTTTTTATGTCATATAAATAAATCATTTGAACTGGAGCTCTGTTTTCTGCTAGCAGAATTGCAGTGACTTTGATGTGGACTAATTAAGTTCATATTTCCTATGGACGGCTTATGGTGCTTAAAAAGAATCAGCTGAAGCCACGGCTTTCCTAAATAATATCCTGTGAGTTGTTAAGCTTTGATCTATATTTCTCTTAAGATTCTTTTGCAAAAAAAAATATATTGCTAGGAGTAGTTCCATCAAAGTAGCAGACTCTGTATCCCAAGAGCCCACCTTCCTTCCTCCCCTTTCCATAGGAAGAATACGAATTTTATTCAGCGTGTGATCTTGCCTTGGAAATAGCTCCTTCGAATCATGGGCAGCACTGAAAGAAATACTCTGCACAGTGTCAGGTAGACAAGGCTGCTTAACTAGTCTGCTGCATTACTTCTCCTGCCACGTGTCCCTATAGATTAGATCAATGCATCACCTAATAAGATGTTTAAAAGCATTTTCACGATTTGCTGACACAGGGGGATGATGAGGGAAAGGAATAGATTTTTATACTGTATCTTAGGACATGCTACTGCAGCATTGGCAGTCATCTTGTTCACATGTAAAATTGGCTGCTGCAGTGGTGCATTGCAGGAAGAGGATAAACTCAGCACACTGAAATGTAATAACTACAGCAAGTGCATATATGTAACTATTGGAACAATTTTCTGGAAGGAGAATGAGTTGCAATCTGAAACCCTTTTCCCTTCTTGACTTCGTAAGAAAGGGAAGCTACCTTTTCCATTCACAACGATGCAGTTGCACATATTGAACATATCTTCACACTACGCTAGGGGTTTTTTAAACCTTAGTCATTCCTTATGATGTTAATTTATTAAGCCTTTAAAACTGTGAGTGTGGTTCCTAATGCACTGGATATTCTAGTATTGAGAATTGATGGTAAATTTTGAATTTCTGGTAAAGATAATGGATTACTCTCTGATGGAACATACAGTATCACAAAGAAGGTAAACTTCTGCTCTGAATGCATCTTAACAATCATATTTAGCCTTGGCTTAAGTATATTTAGATTTATAGCAAGAAGTGATCTCTGTTTTTCTTCAGTAATATCAAGTTATTTTTGATCACATATTTTTCTTTCACCAGGCCAGGATTGAATATTTATTCCTCTTCAGACATTTGGTAATAAACATTTCAAGGAGCTTCCATTAATGTATCAGATATCTTTGCGTCTCTTGTTCTAGTACGAAGCAGACAGAACTCCTGAGTGATAACCAAAGGGCATGTTTCAAAGTCCTCCCTTAGGGACAAGGACCCTGTGTGATGAAAGTACTGTCTCTCATGGTTAGATTTCATAAATGTAACTTGTGTGGATTAATGTATATGACACAGCAGTTGATGTTTCTAATGATCCTCTTTTTCCCCGTTTCAGGCAAAGTCGTGTATCTGTCATATGTGTGGTGCACATCTGAACAGACTCCATTCTTGCCTATATTGTGTCTTCTTTGGCTGTTTCACAAAGAAGCACATTCACGAGCACGCAAAGGCAAAGCGACACAACTTAGGTAAGTAATCTCCCTTGACTCTTACAGCAACATAACTTGTTTACTAGTGCATGCTTTTACTACGTGGAAATATTTAGATCAGATGAACCCAGACAGCGTGTCTGCTCTTGTCATACAATCCAATTTGTTCTTATAATATTTTAGTCTGAAGTTACATTATAATCCTGACAATGATTAATTGAGGCTGTGGTGCTAAATCTGTAAAAATAACATGAGATGAACTAAGTAGCACAGTTTATAACTGGCTCCTTTCTAGCAGGGTTTAGACATATGTTCCCCATTTTAACATGTTGGATAGCCCATTAGAAATCATGAAAATATGGATGTATCTAAGGATTAGAAAGATTGCCTCTTTATTTTGGCCAAAAAGTGAACATTTGATTCCTCTAGATTCTCAATTATGACAGTATATATTCAGTAATACAGTTGTTTCCTGCCTAAAACCAAATGGCCTTAGCTATTTGTTCTGTGAGGCCTCTCTCTTTGGTTAATCCTCAAATCATTTTCACCTATGGAGAGGCAAATGTGTTTTTTAGTTTACCCAGAGGGATTTCCTTACAAACCAGCATGTAAAATCTATGGTTGGTATCCCATTCTAATCCTGAGTAGAGTAGATCCATTGATAACATACCGAGTAAATATTGACTCTGGGTAGCTGTACTGTTTAGGAATTACTATTATTTTTCAATAGATATATCTTGAGTAGTGGTCCTCGATCTGTGAGTCCCCAGGTGTTTTGGCCTACAACTTCCAGAAATCTGAGCCAGTTTACCAGCTGTTAGGATTTCTGGGAGTTGAAGGCCAAAACATCTGGGGAGCCACAGGTTTGAGAACCACTGGGCTAGAGAATTGGACATGAAACTTCCTTGTCGATGTTTTGAGTATTTTTAAAATGGATTTTGACTGTCGTGTATTTACTTCGTTAGTTAAAAACTTTCCATCTACTGCCTCACCTTCCCAGACTTGTCTGATGCTCAGCCTGGTAGGATTCAGCAAACAGTATGTCATCTTCTCTTATTGCTGTCTATGCAAATGTCCTAGTTTTAAAACATGATGATTATTATATAATCCCGATTCCACTTGATGTACATGTTGAAAAGGCTTAACTGTGGCCAAGAGGCATGAATTATCTAGTCGTAAATCATAAAGTCTTAAATTTGTTGCAATAATTTTCAGAACACTGATGTTTAGGCAGCTCTTCAAAAAAGCCAAAAGCCCAAAGATCCAGTCTCCTTCACACATTGAAGGAGGTTCTTTATTGTAGGTTTTATCTTCATTTGTTGCAGACTGTATGATAAAGTCCCAAAGGGGTGAGTGCATAGCCTACAGTGAATTGTGTTGGATGAATGTCTTTGAAGGACACTTGCCTGTCATTACTGACCTTACCCTAGGAAGAACGCTTTTGAACTTCAGAAGGAAACGTATTGTAGTTCATTTCATAGGAGTATAAAAAAATTCATTATTATATAATAAATCAGCTTCCTAATTGAATATGGCACATTTCTTTCAAATAGCTTCTGCCTCTTGTACATTTTTTAAAACGCTGTGTTGCTTATTGCTGTTACAATGAGAACATAAGTTGGAGAACCTGGATAGAGACAGGAGCCCTCCTCTTTTAAGTCTGTTATCTCTAGTACTTAGTATCTCACCAGAATTCGGTCGGCTGGAGGACCTGCAGAAGTATACAAACACATAGCAACATGTCAGTTCTTACATTTGCAGCCCTGTAGTAGAAAAGTCATATATCTCTTGTGACTTTCATCTGTTTTGTGTGGTCTTGAGGAATGGGCCATTTGGGATGGAGAGGAGTGCCACACGAGAGCTGAAAGTCATTTCTAGAGCATTCTTCATTGAGAGACAAGGTTAACACGTTTTGTTTATAATGATTTGATACAAGCCACCCAGAGGCTCATATGATGGTGAAATGGAATATCTTTTTTTTTAATTGTATGTATATGTGTCAGTCTTATGGCTTTCCAAGATATACTTGTTAGCAGAGGATATTTGGGAACCTGGAGCTGCAACTGCTACTGTGTCCATAGGCGATGATGGCATTTGATCCCCCCGAAAAGCCTGTCTAACTAACTGCATGCACATCTTAGAATGCATAGAAATTATTTTTGAAGCAGTGACTTTCACTGAGCTAACATCGGTCTCCATGGAGACAAGGAGAAACTGAAACTCCAGACACCAAATTCTGTAGCTTTAGCAGCATCAGCTTCATGTGTGATGTGGGATGAAGTATTTGCATCTACTAGTGGCCAGAGGCTTGGGTTGCTGTGAGTTTTTCAGGCTGTATGGCCATGTTCCAGAAGCATTCTCTCCTGATGTTTCTCCCACATTTATGACAGGCATCCTCAGAGGTTGTTTTCTCAGTAAGAGGCACACGTTTTCTGGAACTCCCTTACCTTAAGGATGCTTGGCAAGACCTGATCTCGCCTTGGTTTTGTATCAGTTCAAAATCTTGCTTTTTAGACTGGTGCTTCTGAATTTCATGTTGATCTCCTGACAACTGCCTTATATATTCCAGTAGTTGATTAAATGTGTCTCAAGCACCTTTTACACTAATATATAAAACCCAGATTAACTGCTGTGGATTATCTGAGTCTGCACAGCCATATAATCCAGTTCAGAGCAGATAATCTGGATTGTATATGGCAGTGTAGAAGGGGCCTCAGTTAAAAGGTGGGGATTGAGCCTTAGTTGTATAGAAATTGATGGGACAAGACACAGATTGTGTAGTGGCTGCTTTGAGTCTCCTTGTGGAGAGACAAAGCGAGGTATAAATAAACATCATCATAATCAGACAATTGGAATGGCTAAGGGGCATTTGAGCATCAGACTTACATAGCAAAGATATTTAGAGAGACCATCTCAATGGTTGTTTCCAGAAAGATTGTTCATGACTTTTCAATGCACATTGCTGGATACATTAGTGGGATTAGTCAAGTTTGCTCAGGAATTATTGGTCAATATTAGCGGCCTCTGTTATCAGTTGATAGACCTTGCATGAAATAACTATATTAACTGAGAACTAAATGGATCATAATAGAACGCTGTTAAGCAACAGGAAATGTTGTGTGGGGTTTTTTTATGATGAAAACTCTTCACAGTGTAGCATAAAAAGAGAGCCATTTCTATCCAGATTCTTTTCATCATCAGGTTTAGCAATCTGGTACTGGAATACCTTGTAGTAACAGTGTGATTTGTTTGTTTTTAATTTAGACTGCAATTACGAAGATTGTGCTGATTTCCAGCTGAGTTGCGGAACAGAATATATAGCAAGGGTTGCAATAATCACTGCATTTAAAAAAAATCTTGAGGCTTTATTTTAAAACATAACATTCAGATATTACTTTGTAAGTCTCTTGCTATCCATCCACCCACCTATTGCTATAGCAACGGTTACTTTATATGTAACTGTTATATAAGCAAGAATGATGTTCTGTGCAAAATAGATAACATTGGTGTTTTTTGTTAAAATTTATCTCTGTCCTAAATGTTGGTTCTGACAAAAACGAAAGGTACAGAAAATCAGCTGTTTGGGTAGTATACTTTCCTGCTAGTATAATTTACTTATATGTGAATATTTCTTTGTAAACTCTATGGGTCCATACTTGAAACAAAACAAGAGATAGGTGCCTCCTAAAAATATAGATTTTATTTATTAAGAGGTAAAGCTCATGAGAAATCTTTGGTAACTGATTTCTGGCACAGGTTGCTGCAGAAGACGTTGTCATCCTCATCACCACCACCATCGTCATGGTCATCATTTAATTATTTATAGAGCACTATCATTATACACATGGCATTTCACATGCATGGTTTACGATTGTTAATTTGACAGTTCCTTGACCTCAGGCTTACAGTCTAATAAAGAGGTTCTTCAGTCTCTTCCTAGCATACATGGAGTTCTCTTCGTACCCATTATTCTTGTACCTGGAGGTTTGAAAAGATATTATATGTTCATGATTCTCAGTCCATTATCATTCTTTCTCCTAAGTTTCCATAACAATATCTTTTAAAAAGCAGTGTGCCGTCACTTTTAAGTATCTCATCATGCAGTCCTTGTGTCTCAAAGTGCCAGGCTGGTGCTGAAAGTTAGTAGGTCTTAAAATATTTTCAGGGTTTATCTGTTTTTAAGTTTTGTCATCTAATTCTTTCTGATACCAGCTGGAGAATGGAGCATTTTCTTTTGTAAAATAAAATGGAAGAGTGACCCCCTGCCTCTGCCTTAACCCTTTCCTATGGCACATACATGTTAAGCCTTGCTATTTCCATGCCTGTTTGCCCTGGTAAAGCGGCTCCGTTATGGAACCCAAAACCTTTACTTACTGTGTTTTCATCGTTGTTGCTTTTTCTCTTTCCCCCACCATCTTCTGTTTCTGCAGCCATAGACCTTTTGTATGGGGGTATATACTGCTTTATGTGTCAAGATTACATATACGACAAAGATATGGAACAAATTGCCAAAGAAGAACAACGAAAAGCTTGGAAGCTACAAGGTTTGGTTTTCTTTAAGTTTCTGCCTGAAAGAGTGCTCACTTTAATTCGTAGATATATCTGGCCTTCCCATCCAAATGAAGATAGACTTCAGTCTGAGGGAGGCTGGCCTTTCTGACTGAGATGAATGTAGAGAATGACTCTCTTCCAAGACTAGTTTGTTTACTATACACACATCACTAAATCACAATAGCAACAATAAAAAGTAACGTTATTGTGCAGAGCTAACCATAATAAAACAGAATAAATCTGCCCGTTTCAACCTAGTAGTTGAGACCATTCTGCCCCATATGAAAGGCAACATTTTCCCTGTGTGATTGTCTTGTAGAATATGCCATCTAAGCACATGCTATTGTTTTCACATACAGTATGTATATCTGTCGATTTTAACACACAAGTATATGTACACACATTTGTTTTATTATTCAGTTTGCTTTCCCTAATTTTTTCTTTTTTAGCCTTCACCCCAACAATGGTTTCTCACTACCAGTGTACAATGACAGGTAAGATGTGTGAGTTGGTGACGCATTTCACTAACAAGCGTCCCTTTGCTGATTATCTGCCATTTTAGTCAAGAACCTTCCATTTATAATGCCACCTTACATATTGCTTTCCCTTTGTGTCAGAATATAGCCTATAATGATTGATATTCCCATTGCCTTTCCATGACTAAACTACTTCAAATTATACTCCCCCTTATCTTTTTAAATAATAGAACAGGAACGTAACTTTTTTTCCCAAATTGGTGTGCTTTGAAACAATCAGTGCCTAAATCGAGATTTAACTGCTTCAGAATTGGCTCTTAAAATAAATATACCATTCCTTTGCACCTTCTTGTATATGCTAAACATTGGTGAGGGCTGATATATCTCCAGCAAAACTGTTTAGCTGCCTTATCTTTGAAGTAGTCCAGTCAGAAGAAGGGGAAGGCTAATGGCAAGTTTTTGGAATGAAGAAATGATGATGTCAAAACGGTCTACGCAAACGCCATTTCAAAGAAAGCGTGCAGAAGAGAAGCTGGCTGCACGTGTCTGGGACGGTACTTTTTAAACATTGTGTTTTGTTTAGCACTTGAAGAACCTCTTAAACATGTTGAAATCGCTTGTCTTTGGCTCGAGAGGTAATTAACTTGAAAGAGCAAAACAGCTGCACTGGGCATCAGCTATGGATGTGTCGCTTGGAATTGCAGGCTTAGTGCTAAATGTACTTCCAAGTACCATTGAAATGGATGCCATTTTTGCCCATTTCACTAACCATAAGGCACAACAGAATGTTAGTGTTGGAGTTTTCCAGTATCCTCCTTGTTGCATCCCTTTCTACAACACAGAAGGAGAGGTGATTTGGGCATGTTCTCACGGTGATGGAAGTCTTGATTTGCATTGGACAGACACTCACCTTGTTTATTTTTTATCAGGTACCGGTCACAACAGGCATGGGAAAAATTTGGCCCTTCCTCCAGGCCTTTTGGACTTCATTTCCCACAATTGCTGTTAGGAATTGTGAGAGTTGAAGTCCAAAACACCTGGAGGGCCAAGGTTTGCCCATGCTTGGGTTACAACATAGCAGAGTGGTAAAGCTTGCATGGCAGAAACTCTAGCTCAAATCTCAACTCTCCTAATGATAGTTTAGCTACGATTATCCTAACTGCAATATCAAGATAATATACATCTAACCTAAAGATGGTTGCAGTCACAAATGAGAGGAGAATATTGACAGCTTATTCACAAGCCACAATCTGTCCTAACCCAGTATTGCTTACTCTCTTGCTTGGCTATTTGTTCCTTTTTAACAGGAGGTGCTCAGTATAGTGTTTAACCCACAGTGTCAGTTCTTTATTAGATGAATCACATCATTACATCATTTACTTGCCAGAGCTCAGGGTGGGCTCTGGAGCAAAGGGTCACCCACTTACCCCAATGTGGTGCGAGAGAACACCTCTCACAAGGTGTGGAAATGCAGCTGTGTATTTTGGGAGTGGACTTTATCCCACTTCAGAAGGGGAAAAAGTATAGCTACATATTGTACCCATGGGCTATGAAATTCTGCAAATAAATTGAACTGATCCTCAAATATCTCGCGGTTAGCTATACTGAAAGATTTCTGTCTGAAACAACCCACTATCCGATGAAGAATACATCAATGGCAGTCTTTTTCTAGTCTCATCACTCCAAATCAGATTGTATTTGCAGCATTGTTTTCAGATTCTTGGTTACTCTTGTCTGTTAATGTAAAAATAAAATATGTTTTCAAACATTCGATGTTGGAAAAAAATATTGTGCAAAAAGGAGGACTAAACATTCGTAAGTGAACTCTGGCAAATAACACTCCCAATGGCTTGAGGGTGGTAACTTGACTTCCTCTGTATTTTCCAAGAAGGTGAGACATTTTGAGCCTATACAGTTGGTTCACACTGTAAAAGTGGGCAAAACTTTAATTCCTTAAACCATCAGTAGTGACGTAGGGCAGTATTTCCGAATCCCACCCCCAGATATTCTGCTCTGCTACCTCTTGCCATCTTTTGTGTGATGGTAATTGCAGTGCAATACATCTTGTGAGCCTCAGGTTAAGGAAAGCTGACTCACACGATAATGTCTAAGCTGTTTTGCTCTCAATGTTTGTCCATATATTGAACTGTGTGTATGTTTGTGTTTATTATTTGCTACTTACTGAACAGCGCTTTCCCCTTCAGCTGCTCCATAGGAATCCTGTCTCTGCTGAGTGTTTAGGAGCTAACCACACAATCATGGACACATAATCAACTAGATGTGCCATATCTAATACTTGTGCATACTACACTTTCAAATGTTTTGCCTTAAGATTCCACAGAATCCAAACCTCTTGGCAGACTGTAATACATCAAACTCCTTCACACACATGTCAAAATTTGTGGGGGTTTTTTGACTAGTGAAAGCAGTAGTAGTTTCTAGCAACAGATTAGCTCCTTTACTAAATGTAATACATGTCTGAAAAGCTTTGATGAAGATTCTGGGTAAACTTCTGACAAATAGCTTTGTCATACGTGTTTCTCATTGTGCCTCATCTGTTACTGCGAAATGCAGACTGCATTCAAATCACCGCAACCATTTAACCCAAAATACAATGGAAATGTGATCTTTCCCTTATTTTTCTGCGTGGTAGTATTCCCTTTTAAGAAAGGAAAGTGACATAATATTTACATCCGTTATGGTGAAGTGCAAACTGTGCCTCTTCTTTTGTTGATAGGAGATCTCATGCGATGAATAGAACATAGTTTACTTTGGCATTTGGAAGGTTTTGGGGCACCTAAGCAAGAAGACACTTTAGGCTTTTACATTTCAAAAGTTCAGAATTAAACATGCTGGGAGAATAATATGAATACATTTTGAAAGTGAGGTGAAGAAAGCTGTAGGTCTCTCAAGCCTTACTTGTTGCCTTCCCTTGCATTGCAGTTATCCATATGTGTACATTCCATGTACAACTAGATGAATTTTAATTGTACTTTATATAATATTCCAAATGTTTTTATGATCCAGAGTGTTGGCCTTATGTAATGAGACAGTCACTTCTAAGATTATTTGTGATTCTTTATGCTGTGATGCTATCCGTGTTCATTTCACTAGAGTAAACCCACTCTAGTAGGGCTGACATGTTAGCAGCCTTGTCTAGGATCGTATTGTGACTATCTGAGGTCTAGATGCACATCTGCTTCCTCCACCTAATCCAGGGACAGAGGACGTGTGATCTCCAGAGCTTGTGCACAACTTCCACATAATCTTTTATCACAAACTGCTGGTGAAAAGTACTAGGAGTTGCAGCCAAACTTCTGGAAGGACACATGTTCCCTATCACTCATTAGATTCATCTTGCTAACTCTTTCCCCTTATGATTTATCTCTTCCCTGTCTTAAAACAGTGTCTGTCCCTCACCCCATCCCATTGCTTTGCTTGAATGACAAATTGTCCAGGATTATGGCCAAGATCAGGCTTTGTTGTTGTGTGCTTCCTAGTCATTCCTGACTTACGGCTACTCTGAGGCGACCCTATCACAGGGTTTTCTTGGGAATGTTCGGGGGAAGGTTTACTTTTGCCTTCCTCGGAGGCTGAAAGCATGTGACTTGCTTTTCCAAGTGGATTTTCATGGCCAAGTCCCATTAACAAGACTAAATGTCGGGGTTTGAGAGAATAGTTTAATCTCAACAAAGTTATTGTTACCAACTGGGGTCTTGAATCTCCAGCCAACACAATACACTGGGGGTAAGCAAGGGCTATTCTCTGAGAAGCGGACAAACTGATCCCACAATTCTTTGCATCTTGAACTATATTTCTCCAGTGACACCTGGTTTTACTTTAGCACACCCTTGAATATTTGCTTTAAAAAATAATTAGGTGTCACTAATTATATCTCACGAGATACGTGTGATTTGAGGACACTGAGAGACCACTTGGCTACCGAAACCCACTGGGTGACCTTCTGTCCAAGTCACACTCAGCTTCAGGAGAAGGACAAAGACAAACCTCCTTGCTAAGAAACCTCTATAATAGTTTTCCCTTTAGAGTTGCCATAATTTGGGAATGACTTGATGGCACGCAACACCAACACATGATATCTCAGTTTCTGGTGTGCCTCTTTTAGAACGGTTATATAGAGTTGTGGAGCTGTCTACTAAGTTGGATTTCTTTTTGTGAGTGTGTGTTTTGCTCTACATGCCTGGATGACTAGACTTGGGCACCATGGGGCTGCTCCTCAGCCTTCCTGCCCTTAGCTTGCAAGATGGGGCTGTGCTGGCAGTGTGACCTCTCTGAACCCAAAGAGAATGCTGGATGCTTGAAACAAATTCCTGTGTGCGAGGCAATCTGCTCTTGTACTTTTAGTGGAGTTTTTCCCCCATTGTTGGGGGTGTGGAGAGGAGGGAGCACTATTCTTTAGAAACAGATAGGAATGTTATTCCAGGAGTGGCTTTTGTGTGCTTTTCAGCACATGTTTAAGGGAACATATTGTGAAGATCAACTGCTGCTTTTCTGAATTATAGCAAAAAGCAGGCAGTTGTTGGGGTGAAGTGTATAAAGGAATCCAACTTAATGCACAGTGCAGTTTACCCTTAAAATATTCTTACAGTTCTTTTAGCAACCATGCCTTTGAAATATGTGTGTATTTCTTTTAATCAGGTATTGGAGAGAAGTATTCAACATGGGAGCCAACCAAACGAGAGTTAGAGCTGCTTCGACACAACCCCAAACGGAGAAAAATAACTACAAACTGCACCATAGGTAAGAGAAAAGCTGCATTTTTCACACCATTCTGCAAAAGTCTGCTGCGTCCATAGTTGATTGCGACATTGCATCATATTTTTGATGTGTTCCATTTCCCACCTTTTCCTTTGATCCTCTATATTGTCAACATATTGAAGACAGTGAATCTGCCATTGGAATCTACCATTATACTAACTCTAGGGATACTGTTCCTGAAATAATAGTGACCCAATCCTTCTAGGATTTTGAAACCTTGACAGTAATATGGATTCTTATCTGTCTTTTTGTTCTTTTTATTCCAGGAACTTTGGACTCTGTTACCACTCTAAGTTGATTTATTTTATTTTTCTGCTCGGAAAGCTTGAGTTTTGCTGCTGCTATTACTATTGTGATTCTCCTCCCCCCCCCCCCTCCCTTGGCAGCCCATGAAAGAGCCACAGGCAGAACATTGATCCCAAGATCCCCCTACTATTAATTGCATAATGTTATTTACCCCACTGTGTAGCAAAAAATGACTCCTGTTACACTCTGAGAGCAATCTGTGTTTGAACTCCACTCGGAGGAGTTAAGATGAAACCACACAATACAGTCACAAAACATAGCTGACTGCTTTACAGATTCTTAAGACGGTTTTTGCACACATGACTCTGAATAATACTTGGCTTCCAGTTCAAGATTTAATTATTCTGTTGTGGCATCTCAGACAGCTTAATAGCATACTCAGAATAAGAAGAGTGATAATGTTTTGACTGGATCCCCCTTAGATGTTTATTAAAATAAATAGAAAAAAAATAATAATTATCTGTTCTATGATTCTTCCTATTTGCTTTATTTGATTTGTGAAGAAATTCAGACAGTTTCAACCAGTAGTGTTTTGAGGAGGACGGAGGAATTGGCATCTTTTGAGTTGTTTGGTGCAGCTTACGTTTTTGGTGTTCCCTCCCTCATAAGATCAGTCCTGAACAGACTGAAGTATTAGCATATGAAGTGACTTTGTGGCTGAAGCCTCTACGGCATGAACAATAGGCAGCATGCGGTTCCCAAAGCACA
The DNA here is from genome assembly GCF_035594765.1 of Anolis carolinensis. Taxonomy (NCBI): domain Eukaryota; kingdom Metazoa; phylum Chordata; class Lepidosauria; order Squamata; family Anolidae; genus Anolis; species Anolis carolinensis. The sequence continues at coordinate 317,655 of NW_026943824.1, forward strand.
TGGGTAATTAGCCAGCGCCACCTGGGATTCCCATTTGCAAGGTTGTTGTTGTTGTGTGTGTGTGTCTCCCCCCCCCCCAAAAGGCAATGGGAGAACCCCTTTTAAAGATATGAGGCAGAGGGGAGAGTAAGGAGAGAGTGCAAATCCCTTTCAGGAAGGCCGCTTGGTGAGGAGGGGGGCACTGCCACAGACAATGGCAACACAACCGTGGCAGGTGGCTTTTGCAGCTGTGTGACACTCGGCAGCATGACCTGCGAGAGGGAAGCATGAGCGGAATAAATATTGCAGGAGTTCTTCAGCGTCAAGGTGGCGCAGGGAGGCCGGCGCTTGCAGAACGCTGGCCTGGAAATTACTTCTGCTTCTGTACGCAGCAACCAGAACCACGTTGCTTGATCTTTCAGTGCAGCATAAACTATGCATGAGTTTCTGTGCACCGGGGCCTAACTAGAAATGATGGGAAGATGTTGAAAAACAACATGAATACTTTAAGGCCTGCTTTTTAAAGTGGCAAATGCGCTGGGTTTTTTTTTGGTTCGCTTAGTTGGTGTTTCAGCAACTTGCTCAGATGGCAAACCACAGCAGGGAGCCCTTTTTGTTGTTTGTATGCTTTCAAGTCATTTCCCCCCTATGGCAACCCTAAGGTGAACCCATACCAGGGTGTTCTTGGAAAGATGTCTTCAGAAGAGCTTCTGCTGAGGGCGAGAGAGTGTGACTTGCTCAGTGGAGATTGGTACCTTGCTCTCTAGAGTTGTCGTCATCCACTATATCATGCAGGCTCCTTAGAGAAGCTTTAACAGTGGGTTAAATGGACCAGATGTGAGTTTTAGTGAACCATTGGCCAAAGTTAAGTATCAGGATAAAAATGTTGTGCGCTTATCGACTGGCAATTGTGAGAAGTTGGAAGTAGCATCAAATATTTTTTCCAGTTCTGGGATATGATTATCTGTTTAGCTGGAAAATGAATAATTGGTATTCTCATCCAATAAAACATTTTCCTAATTAACTATCTTGACTTCAGTTCATTAAACGATTCCTGCTACATTTGTCTCTCTTTGGTAATGAGGCAGATATTTTCTAACTTAACTGCAGTTTAATTTCACTGTTTGGAAAATACTTCCAAGCTCCTTGCATGAAATGTTTATCCCCTTTGGGGAGACAGAATGGTATATAAATAAAGTTTTATTATTGTTGTAACAATGCTACTGAACTCACCCTTTCACAAGGTGAGTTTTGATCATGTCAGTTTCAAATCCACATTTTTAAGCCTTGTAATTAGTTGTACTTGCAGATTCTTCTAGTCATTCCTTATCAAAACAATTATTTTAAAAGGAAGTCAGGTTAGTTCTTGGAAGGAACTGATTCTTTTTGCCTAGATACAGCTATGTCCTTCTCTTTGGAATCTGACTTTCCTCTTTCCTTTAAACATGCTAAATCTGGGTCACAGTTGCGTGTGGTTTACTTTCACTTGTCTCTGTTCCTTGACTTTCTCTAATACTTGGGCCTTTACTGATCATCTTTGATTAATACAGCAATCATGATACCATTCAGGAGCGTGGTGTCTATCTGTTCCTCCCCCTCCTTGCCCAAAAAGCCTGTGTATCAAGGGCCAGAAAGCTATTCTGAAAGCAGCCTGCTCCGGGAGCTCAATTGTACCCGCCATCTGTGAGGGAAGAATCACGCAGCTGCTTCAGAATTCTAAGAGGTTTGTTGCTTCTAGAAATCTGTGGATGATGTTAAATTTTAGTCAAATCAAAGCTCCCAGATTTGCTGCCTAACGGGATGTGTCTAATCTGGTGATTTGGATGCAGTTCACTTAGGTTCTCAGTTGCTAATGACGTTCATATGTCTGGCACGATCACGCGCCTTAGTGATGCGACTTACAGATCTCCGTTTAGGGGGCTGGACGATAAATCACAAGTTAGGAAAGAGACTCTTGTCTTCACCATGTGTGTTGCATGGTTGTGTAAAGGTTTTGTTATTTTCTCAATGGCCATTTCCTCTATTTTCCTAGCCACTTTCTTTGTCATATTCCCCACAATATGGAATACACTATATAATTGTGCTAAGTAAATACAGGCCAATTGACAACAGGTGCAGATTTATCCCGGTTAATAAACCTGTACTTAGCTACTTATTCTGCTTTTGCTCTTATGACAATTTGGGAGTGCGCAGTGTAGTCGGAACATTGGTTGTTTGAATCTGATTCAACAGAGTTGCATTGGCTTTTGTTGAAGTCTTTAATGTATTCAATACTTCTGGCTGTAGTACTTTCATATTTTGTATGAAGAATGTGCTCTTCATTTGTTTTGCCAGCCTCAAATTTATGGCTACTGTTACAGGTTTATGATCTTGCGATGTTACTGTAATTTGCTGTGATGCGTATGTATCAACGAGGTGGGATGTAAGTAAATAAAACATGTGTCCTGCCCAGCTTGTAACATGGGGATCAGACAGCTTGGGGCCTTCGGTGATATCCTTTCTTCTTCAAACAGTCATGGCATTCCAACAGGCTCCAGGAGTTTGTGCAGTGCCAGCTTGGGAACAAGATTATTCCTCCTGCGAAATGAAGCAAAAAGGGTGTCTGTCATATTGTACCTTTTTTCCTGGTGTATTAGGACCAGTGTCAGAGTCACACTCTAGCATTAGCCTTTCATGCTTGCAGAGGTAAGATCAAAGGCTGACTATGCAGCCATTTCTCATGCTGCTGTTGAAGCTGTCACCGCGTAGTCTTCCCATGTTCTCTAGAACATCTGACATTATCCTAGAAGTGCAAAAAAGATCCTGTTTTCCCAACTCCCTTAGTACAGCCAGGACTGGACAGACTTGATTTCTCTTACTGCATTTCTGAGGCTCTTCTTAGCATTTTGGCATTATGCAGTGTTCTTCTGTTTTGGTTAATTGTGACATTTGACACAAGTGATACTTGATTGCATTTGCATTGTTTTTAAAAAAGTACAATAAAGAATTGTCACATTCCATAGCATTGCTGCTCTGAGATACAGAGGGAATGGCCTTTCATTTGCTTCTGGGTCCAGGCATGGTGTTAGTTTTGTGTCCATCGTTTAACTTAAGATTTTGAAGGAGACCCCTCTTCCCCAGTAATAGCTTCTCAAGGCCAATTTGAACTCTGATGACAGCATCTTGGATTGACTTAAATAACTTGCCTCTGCAGACTGACAAGTTCAAGTGAACATGCAGGTGAATTCTCCTTGCAGTTGGTGGAGGAGGCAGGACAGGTGAGCTTGCGTCTTTTGGATTAAGGCCGATGCTTTTACAGAGCTGCTTGGAGACTTGCATGTGAGCTTTTGTGTATTTTGGTCTGCGAGTTCTGCTGGAACATATGGTTTGAGGGGGAGAAGATGCCAAGAGGAAGTGAATCATTGACTGTTTGGGGGGGGGGGGGCATGGAGCGTGCAGTTAGTAACTCTGCATAGCAACTCTTAAACTTTCAGGGCGTTTGTGATCAGGAGTGAGGAAGAAGGCATTTTGTGTGCGGGTTCGAAAAGGGAGGCCCAGTGTGTCATGTTACTGCTTGGGTAGAATGATAGACATGGATAGTGAAGAAACTGCTGCAGCGGCCAGTAATATCTGCGCCATATTTGTTTTCATGCTCGAGACTACAAAATGGTATACCTGCATCAGATGTAATCCAGATTCTTTGCTGAAAAGAAGGTACAGTAGCTTGAGTTCCTGCTCTTCGCTGTTCCGTAATAAAACTTATCAGGGAAGAGGAAGATTTCTTGGACTGAGTAGAGCAGATGATTCTGGAAGAAGAACAGAGCAGGGAATCTGGCGAGACAAAGAAAACGATCATATACAGATGTCAAACATATGGAAAATATGACACATAGAAGCAGAGTATCAGGAGATGTGCTGTGGATTTTGGGACAACGCAATTGATTCTAGGCCCTCTCCTTGGAGATTGATTGGGGGCTACAGGGATATCCGTTCCTGGCCTCGGAGAGTCTGCCTTGCCTTGAAAATACTGTGTGGATGGCAGGACTCCTGCTACTTCTTCGAGATGGTGGAGACGTGAGATCACTTTGCGTGTGTTCTTTCTTGGATCGGGGGTGGAAGCACCGTTGTTCAGACCTGATTAGGAGTGTGCTTTCTTTCTGAGGTGAATATCCAGGATGTGACAAAGTGCTGCCAAGCTTCATCAAGACGACTGATCTTAGTCCCTTCCCTCTGATCCTTTGGGAACAAATGACACTGGCAGATACAGGCTTCGTTATATTAGGAGGCTCTGTTTAGGAAGCTGAAGGACATCCAGGCACGAATTGTTATTTTTTTATTCCTTTCTGTTAAAAGTCCTGTGAACGACTGGCTTTTTGGACTATGGTTTGTACTTCCAAGTTGGTGGACTGTACATACAACATGGACTGCTGTCCTGATTTAAACCAATCCTTGTTTTTAAGAATACATTCAACCTTCTTCCAGGAGTTGTTGTCTCATACAGTTTAAAGGAACCAAATAGTTGGTTAAGGCTTTTTTTTGGGCTTCTTTCATTTCTGGGTCTCTGATCTGAGCCATAGAAATGCTGGCCTTCAGAGCAACAAAGGACCAACAAACTTGATTTACATACATAAATTTTGCAGAGCATGAAATTGGAGATTACAAGCATCAAATTCAACGACGTCAAAAATATCCTGCTGCAGGGAATTTTGCTTTGGCTGAACGTCTTGAACGCTGGGTGAGATTTAGACTTTTGTGGAAATTTGTTTGTGGAGAAGTCTGATTAATTCAACTACAGCAGCAACCGTCCTTTATTCTTCACTGGAAAATGGTTGTGTATATTCTTCAGAGAGAAAACGGCTTCATCACGAAACCACTAGCAGTTGGTTTGGGGATTTGAAAGTGGAGAGAGGAGTGGCTTTGTATTTTACAAGAGGGTGGTAATCTGGTCCAATATTTCCTTGCTGTGGATGTCCTCTTGCAGCCCTCGGCTGTACTTGCTGTCTTTTGAAGTAAGATGTTACAAGGCTGATAAATGAATCAATTTTCCATACAGGGCTGTGTCGTCCTAGATCTCCCCAGCAATCTTGGAGGCTTCACAAGTAGCAGTGATGCTCACTCATGCATGCTGGAAACCGCTGGGAAGCTTTTTGAAAGATCTTCCCAAACCAAGTCATTGCTAAAAGAATCTCAGCAGTCCCATATGGCCAAGAGTTCCAAAGCCAACTTTTTTCAGTCAAGATATTTTCACTGAACATTGGACTATGTGATGTCGCTGTGAATCATGGAGTTTTATATATGTCTTCAATTATCTGTGCCTCAAAGACCATGTTAATTGTGCATCACATCACATTTTTATTCCAGTTTTTAATGAGTGACTAGTTGTGTTTGGGTAGAAGGAAATCTCTCTAGATTTCTGAGTTAACAGATATACAAAGTTCATTCATCAGTACAGCTGGATTATGTTCAAGGTGCACCCTAAAATGTCCACATAAAACATGACCGGTGGCCCTGTTGTGTAACATTTCAAACTTGCAGGTCGCATGTTTTTGTTTGCAGTATCCGTGTAGATAATAATTCCCTGAATGGTGCAAAGAAATCCACAATCCTTTAACACCAATTCTGTAGAACCCATTGACCCCTCTCTCATTCTCGGTTCCCTTTTCTGTCCTGCCTTTTGCTAGTGACGGAGTTCATCAGAGCCCCTCATTTGCTGCTCTCAGCTGCTAATCTGTCTCTCAACACCCTGTTTAACTCCTTTCCCCCTGTCTGGGTCTGAGATTTCAGTTTGCTCCATTGTATATCCAGGCGTGATTATTCACGGTGAGTACCAACACCTCATTCTCATGCCTGGCGTTCTGTGGGCATTTGATGGCGTTCTTAGTCAAGCATTCTGTGGCGATCCGTGCTTTCAGTGCCACTTGAAGTACTTAATCATCATATAAGTATCCCCTCCCTAAATAAGTGTCTGGTTTCAGCTTGTTGTCAAAGAATAGGACTGGATTACTCTAATTATCTCAGTATTGACCCTGCCATTATTCTTAACCTTGCTATTACCAATTGCATACAATCAGGATAGGGGAACGAGCCATGAATTTCCCTTTGTTCCATCCTCCTCACGGTGTGTCAGGATGAGATTTGATGCATCACACATTTATTGCCGCAATTTAATCTAATGTTGTGGAGGGAGCAGGGCGAGTTGTGCTTCTGCTGATATGGGCAGCCATAAAAGCCTCCCTCCCCAGACACGCACACACTGTCTGCCATTCACTCAGACATACACAAGCAGGTTCACTCTCTCATTGTCTCACGCTTTGGTTTTCCCTTTGAGCAGCTATTTCGGTCTATTGTGAAAAGGTGCATGCCCTTTAACACTCACTTTAGATACAGTCAGCCCTCTCCAGCTATGAGAGACACCACGTCAGGAGTGGGTGGGTGGGTGGTTGGGACCATAATGAATATTTTTCAGGATCATTACGCCTGTGATCTCAACTTTTCAGAGGGCAGACCCATATCTCAGTGTCCATGTATCATCCTTAAATTCTTGAGAGCTAGCAAAGCTTTATATTGTCTATTTTGTAGTGGGCAAAGGGGAAACTATTGAATCAAGTAAGTTTGCAGTGGGAAAAGAAATTCCCTGAGGAGTGAGCAAATAAATATGTTGTGTATCAAACTGGGGCAATTTGAATTATAAACCAGTATAATTTTAATTTTGCTTTAAATAGCCTCTTCTCAGTGCCGTTAACTGAGAATGTAATGTTTTTATAGTTTTGAATATTTTTTATAGATTTTAACCGATTTTTAAAAACACCAATGATATTTAATTCTGTTTTAATGTTTGTATATTAGTTGATTTTAAATTGTATGGGATTGCTTTTAATGTAAGCCACATTGAGTCTCCTGGTGGAGAGAAAAAGGGGGTATAAATAATATAATAATATGTTGTCGAAGGCTTTCATGGCAGGAATCACTGGGTTGCTATGAGTTTTCTGGGCTGTGTGGCGATGTTCCAGAGGCATTCTCTCCTGACGTTTCACCCACATCTATGGCAGGCATCCTCAGAGGTTGTGAGGACTGTTGGAAAGCAGGCAAGTGGGGTTTATATATCTGTGGAATGTGCTAATCAAGGTGGCCAATTGCAACATCCACACTTGCCTCAAACAGACAAGAGTTCTTTCTCCCACCCTGGACATTATTCCCGCATATCACACACTCTTTCAGGCAGGTTGTTTGGCATCCTTGCGAAATTAGGCCAGGTCTAAATGTTAGCATGGGAATCCACATCCTTAGGAGTATGGATGGACCTTTTTTTTCAGAATTTTGCTCAGAAAAGAAAGAGAAGTATTTCATCCTACTGCCGTCTAGATCTGAACCCTTTGGTTGTAAACATTCGTGTGGTCTTAGTAGGCCACCTTAGCAGGCTCACCATGCTGTGCCTTAGTCAGATGCTGTTAAACTGCCTTGGCATTGATTTGAAATGAAGGTATGCAGTTTGATGCAAGGTCACTGCAGTGCTCCTCCAATATTGATTTACAGTGCTGCTGAAGGCTGCAGCCTTGAACTGTCTCCAAACTTTGAGAGTTCAGAGACATGGGAACAGAAATGTGGTTTTAGCTGTGAGTTTCTTAATACCATTTATATTTAATTCTCTTTTAATGTGTGTATATTTGTAGATTTTGAACTGTACTGTAAGCCGCTTTGAATCTCCTTGTTGGAGAGAAAAGCGAGGTATAAATTAACATCATCATCATTATTATTATTATTATTATTATTATTATTATTATTCCTGCTACATCGCTAACTCATTGCCACCTATCCCTGTGTGTGTCTGTCTGAGCATTTCTTTGGGACTTCATACAAATTGTGTCCCCATTGTTGCATAGCCATGGGTATTGATGATTTTAGACATCATTCCCTCCTCCCAGATGAGTCAGCTGCATGGTTTGGTGGGTATTTGTCATTTATGGAAGTTCATTCATTCCATTGATTCCTGAAACATGTTGCATTCCTTTGGAATGCTGAAATCTCCGGCCAAAGATGGTGTGGGCAATGGCCGATGCCACCATTGTGTTTGCTCTGCCACAGTTGAAGCCTTATAGTGGTTTGCAGAATCATGCGCTGCTGATATGTTTAACCTGATGTAGCCTTAACCACAATCCAAGTGTCAGTATTAATGCTTAACTGTCAGTCGTGATAAATGTCAGTCATGAGAATTCATGCTTTGTTGAAGGCATAAACATGTGATCCGATCGCTGTCTTCCACTTGTTTAACCATTAAATATTTACTGTTGCTCTTGTTGTAAATCAGTCAGCAGTTGCTTAACTGGTTGAGCTGTTATGGATAACAAATCTGTGCGGATTCTATAATTGAGGAAGGGGGAACATTAAAGACGATTGCATGGGGAGGAATGTGGATAGGACATCACTCCTTGCTTGATTGTGAATATCAGTGCTTATGAGTTGTTCAAAACACTTCCTGCTCAATATTCTGAATATAGCCACTTTTGTATGAATCTTCCCCGATCCCGTTTTCAATGCAATACCTGTCTTTGAATCAATCCATCAATCCAAGGTGACAATTTGTGTTGTCCTCCTTAGAAGAGGAAGACCAAAGCGGGATGAACACAAAGGGAACTGAAAGTGTCGTTTTGGATTTTGCCAGGGGAAAACCTTGTTATGCGCAAGCCGGTTATGAAACAGAAATGAATTTTTACAGCCAGCCTTATTGTTCATAACATAGCCTTAAACTGAATAAGCTTGGGAGAATCTTTACATGGTGGTTGTCATGGTAATGCCAACTGCGTTTTAAAAATATATTTTTTTATATATCTGGGCTTTTTTAAGATCGGGGATCCACAAGTGTTTAACTGACCTCGATGCTGTTTCTGAATCTGTGGTCACCATGACCCTAAAGGCGCAGTGTGACATCTCCTTGGGCTTTGAAGATGATTACAGTCCTTCTTGAGTATGTGGGAACATATTTTAGCCATATTTTCAATGCCTATCACTCTGTGTACTCTATACTGTCACATATTGGCATCTTTATTGCCGGATATATAAGGTTTAATTTAAAAAGAACCAAACTTGAACACCACAGGAAAGCAATTCCTCTAGCTGCTCTGGATCAGGGCAATCTGCCTCAATAGAAGGAGTCCACGGTGTGCAACTTTGTGTGCTGAATATGGAGATTGCACCGAAGTTAATGGAAGCGAGCTGCAGTTCTGTCGGGTTGACCTGTCGTGCTTTCTGTGTTTTTTCCAAATAGGTCTAAGAGGGCTAATCAACCTTGGGAACACATGTTTTATGAACTGTATTGTCCAAGCACTTACCCACACTCCACTACTGCGAGATTTCTTCCTCTCCGACAGACACAAATGTGAAATGCAAAGTCCCAGCTCATGTCTGGTCTGTGAAATGTCTACGCTTTTTCAGGAGGTGAGTCACCCTTTCCCCATTACCTGTCATTGGGGTTTGGAGCTGAAGTTCTGCTTTCATTTTTTGTGATTCCATTCCATGATCATCACACAGCACTATCAGGAGGCAGAATATGGAGATCATGAGGATGGTTTTCACCGTTAGCGCATAGGAAAAGTGGGAACTTTTGAAATTGATTATCATTTACACCTTATCATTGTCCATATATATGTGTGTATGGGTCTCATGGTGATGGACTTACTTAAAATTATTTTTTAATTTAATCTGATTTTACCAAACGTATTATTTAATCAGGTTTTAAGTGCTTAAATGTATTTTAGCTAACTATTACAGGAGTGTTAGGATAGGGATTTGTGTTTATTGTGTCTTTGTATATTCATCTTTTGTCTTTTACTGTTGATATGGTCAGAGGGCTGATCAATAATAATTATAATAATAATAGCAACAACTACTACTTTATTTTTGTATCCCACCTGATCTCTCCGAGGGGACTCGAGCTGGCTTACATGGGGACCAAGCCCAACGATATGCAACAAAATACAACAACATAAAATACATTCCAATTACAACAAAGTTACTACATCAGAACTATAAAATCACAACATTACACAATAAAAACATAGCCGGAAGCCAAGGCGACATAATGGCACTTCAATCTAGGTGCAGGTAAATAAAATTATAGTTGTGCAATATATTAGGAGTACTAACATACTCCTATAACATACTCAATAAACAAATGTAACTATTTACACACACACTTGACTGGAGTTACACTTTAACAATGTACCTGTCCCGATATATATACAAATTCAACTTAATAACAAGAACCTGTATTGTTCATAACTTTTGTAAACCGCCCTGAGTCCCTGAGAAGGGCGGGATATAAATGTGAGAAATAAATAATAAATAAATTTATCTGTATCTAGAAAGTCTAATTGTGGATCAGGAATTTGGCCTCGCTGTCCTCCTCCTTGCCTTCCGTTTGTGTGCATGCGAGGAAGGGGCATTATCTGATCTGGACAAGGCATTACAGATATAATAGGACTGATCTTTTAATCGTGTTTAAGGAACCAGGAGCCGGCCTTAAGATGGCCCGTCCCCCTCCCTCCCTTTCCCCTCCCTCAGCACAGGGAAGGGATAAATGGATAGGGCTCAGGCTGGTCAAACTCTCTGCTTAACCAAGGAGGAAGAAGAGGGCAATTCGCTCCTCAAACATTTCCTTTTACTGCCTCTAAACCACAGTTAAGAGAGCAGAACCACTATTCGTTCACCAGCATAGATTTGGGAGCAGCATAGAAGGGGAAATTTGCTCTGTATCTTTCCATTTGTAGCCTGGTGTTATCAAAAGATAATCAGACTGGCCAATGGGTCTTAAAATGTAGCTTGATTCCAATGCAGGAATATGTATATACAGAGGTTAGGACCTGAAGATAGCTATTATATAGTCAAACGTCTTGATCTGATAAGCATATACTGTACTGCATAGTTTATACTCCGAGAAAGCTTTAGACTTTTTCACCTACAGTAGAGTCCCACTTATCCAAGCTAAACGGGCCGGCAGATCCTTGGATAAGCGAATATCTTGGATAATAAGGAGGGATTAAGGAAAAGACTATTAAACATCAAATTAGGTTATGATTTTACAAATTAAGCACCAAAACATCATGTTATACAACAAATTTGACAGAAAAAGTAGGTAAATACACAGTAATGCTAAGTAGTAATTACTGTATTTATGAATTTAGCACAAAAATATCACGATATATTGAAAACATTGACTACAAAAATGGCTTGGATAATCCAGAACCTTGGATAAGTGAGAGACTACTGTACTCGTGTGTAGTTAATTAGACAACTGTTGATCAGAAGCTTTCTCAGTATGGATATCTGGGTGATCTATGTGTATATCTTACTTGTTTTTGAGGCTCTCCTCATTGTCTCCATTGACTTCATATGCTACTTGTAGTAGCTTACCTTTTTCATGTCAGAAAAACAAAAACAATGTTTTCCTCCAATGTTCTGTTTTGGATGTTAGGCCACTTCCTTGTGTGTTCAGAAAATAATACACATTCAGTCTTGAACCCATGCTAAAGTCCTTTGGTAGCATGGGAGCAGTTTTGTAGTAGTAGTGGTAATAATAAAAATATAATTGTACTGTATTTGTTACACACTTCTCCTCATGGCTTAAATTAAATGCAGAAGCACCGTTGCTTAGCAGAACATCTGCATTTATCCTGCACTTTTAAATATGTCTCTTGGAACATTTGCATGTTAACAGTTTGGGAGAGCAGTGCCTGAAAGTATATTTCCATTTGTTGAATGACCACAATTTTAAAAGGGGGTGTTGTGTGTGTGCCAGGGAGGGGAATCCAGGGACTGCATTATGGGAAATGCTACTGGGTTAAATGAATGTATAGTGCTGGGGCTAATTGTATGAAATGTCAGAACAGAGAATTTATGTTGCGGCAGCTCCTTGAAATATATTGCAGCTGCGTCAGCAGATTTCAATTGCCACACACGGGCTCTGGTCCCTTGGTGTCATTCTTGTTGGCATCCGACAGTTGCCTATTGATCCTTCAGTACATCAAAGGCTTTTCTGCATTCTTGCATCACTGCAGTGCAGTTGCAAGCCAAAGATGTGAAGAGTTGTGCAAAGAGAAGACTGTGGTGGGTTGCTGTGAGTTTTCCGGGCTGTCTGGCCATGTTCCAGAAGCATTCTCTCCTGACGTTTCGCCCACATCTATGGCAGGCATCCTCAGAGGTTGTGAGGTCTGATGGAAACTAGGCAAGTGGGGTTTATATATCTGTGAAATAATGCCCAGGGTGGGAGGAAGAAAAAAACTCGTGTCTGTTGGAGGCAGGTGTGAATGTTGCCATTGGCCACCTTGATTAGCATTGAATGGCCTTATAATAATAATAATTATTATTATTATTATTATTATTATTATTTTATTTTTGTATGCCGCCTCCATCTCCCCAACGGGGACTTGGAGCGGCTCACACAGGGGCAAGCCCAATACAATCATACAATATCATAAAATGTCTGTTTTTATTGTTGCTTTTATTGTTGTTTTTATTGTTATTTTAAAGCTAAGTGTATTGTTTTAATCTGTTTCTGTAAACCGCTCCGAGCCAAACTGGGAGTAGCGGTATACAAGTTTAATAAATAAAATAAATAAATAAAATCAACAGTTAAAACTTCAAAGAATGCATTTAAAAACACATTAAACAAGTCATGATTAAAAAATAGACATAATTAAAATATTAAACAATCATCCAAGGCGTTAAAAGGTCCAATATAGGACAACAATCTGGGAGACAGTCAAACTGAAGAAGGGAGTGTCTATTACAGAATAGAACAGCTTCAAATCCTGGCTGCCACAGATCTATAAATCCCAACTTCTGAGGATGCCTGCCGTAGATGTGGGCAAAACGGCAGGAGAGAATGCTTCTGGAACATAGCCATACAGTCTGGAAAACTCTCAGCCACCCAGTGATTCTGGCCATCAAAGCCTTCAACAACAACACAACAAATGTATGAATTGTGTTTCAATTTGGGAAAACGGATTTCAAAAAGCCGAGCATTTCTCCCTTGAGAGCTGGGTCGTTATCCACATTAAATTATGTTTATGTTGTAGAGAATGGGGACAAAATATTTAATTGTTTTGTTTTTCTCCCACCCCGCCGGCCCTGTTTCCCAAGCAGTTCTACTCCGGGCACCGATCTCCTCACATTCCATATAGGTTATTGCACCTGGTATGGACGCACGCGCGGCATTTAGCAGGGTACGAGCAACAGGATGCGCACGAGTTCCTCATTGCTGCGTTAGATGTGCTACATCGACACTGCAAAGGTAAATAATGGTCACACGCAAAGATACATAATAATTGAAGTGTTAAGTGCAGTCCATTTTTTAGCCTGACATACCCGAAATAGTATAGTCTTGGACCCTTTCGAAGGGCATGAAACACTTGTGACCCATCTGTGGTGTATGCCATGCTTCTTTGAACTTGGGCCTCCGGTGAGTGTGTTGCTGTGAACCGGTTTTTATGACAGTCTTCAGAGACCCCTTCCTCCGTGGGTCTAATTGACTTGGGTAATTGAAAAGGGAGCAACCCCATCCTCCTGTGGGTCTATTAAGAGTATCCTGCAGGGATGTTACCTGGAAGCCGGCGGAAAATGCGCAGAGGCCATTTGTTGCCTTCTTTGTGAAGATAACAAAATCCAAAGAGGAAGAAATGCTTTTCGGGCGCGAGGACGAACTCTTGTTCCTTTGCACAAAAGCAGGATCGAATGGGCACCATCAACGGGCAGACACCACAGTTTGATCTTAAAGTATCGTATATACTCGAGTATAAGCCTACCCAAATACAGTAGAGTCTCGCTTATCCAAGCCTCTGGATAATCCAAGCCATGTTTTCAATATATCGTGATATTTTGGTTCTAAATTTGTAAATACAGTAATTACAACATAACATTACTGCGTATTGAACTACTTTTTCTGTCAAATTTGTTGCATAACATGATGTTTTGGTGCTTGATTTGTAAAATCATAACCTAATTTGATGTTTAATAGGCTTTTCCTTAATCCCTCCTTATTATCCAAGATATTCGCCGGCCCGTTTAGCTTGGATAAGTGAGACTCTACTGTATAAGCATCTAATTTTACCACAAAAAAACTGGGAAATCATTGACTCAAGTATAAGCCGAGGGTGGGAAATTTCAGGAATAAAAATAAATACCAAATAATTACATTAATTGAGGCATCAGTAGGTTGAATGTTTTTGAATATTTTCATCAAGCTCTAATTTAAGATAAGACTGTCCAATTCTGATTAAATCATTATTCTCATCTTCTTCAATGTAAATGTACAGTAGAGTCTCACTTATCCAAGCTAAACGGGCTGGCAGAAGTTTGGATAAGTGAATATCTTGGATAATAAGGAGGGATTAAGGAAAAGCCTATTGAACATCAAATTAGGTTAAGATTTTACAAATTAAGCACCAAAACATCATGTTATACAACAAATTTGACAGAAAAAGTAGTTCAATACGCAGTAAGGTTATGTTGTAATTACTGTATTTACGAATTTAGCACCAAAATATCACGATATATTGAAAACATTGACTACAAAAATGGCTTGGATTATCCAGAAGCTTGGATAAGTGAGGCTTGGATAAGTGAGACTCTACTGTACTTATGTATGCTTTTAATAATAGTAAAGTAAAATAATATATGTAATAATAATAATAATAATAATAATAATAATAATAATAAATACAGGAAAAATACATGTAATAATAAATAAAGTAGAATAATAAATGTAATAATAATAATAATAATATCAGAGTGAAATAATAAATGTAATAATAATAATAATAATAATAGAGTAAAATAAATGTAATAGTATCAACAATAATAAATTACAATAATAAATGTAATAATAATAGAGTAAAATAATAAATGTAATAATACCAATAATAATAGAGAAAAATACTAAATGTACCATATATTCTTGAGTATAAGCTGACCCAAATATAGCCAACCAGGATCCTCACCCGAGTATAAGCCGAGGAGGGCTTTTTTAGTCCTAAAAAAAGGGCTGAAAAACTAGGCTTATACTCGAGTATATACAGTAATATATGACCTGAATTAAAGGGGTGGAATCAGCGTGGTAAGAGGATACTTGGGTGTCCCTTCTTGTGCATGCCTGTCTCGCTTTTCACAATGGACGTAGCAATGCAACTTTGCAGGACTTCTCTAAGAGGAAACAGAGAGCCTATTGTGTGTTCTTTACAATTGAGCGAGGTCTCTTACTCTGGCTGCAAAAAATCAGATCCCCCTTTGATAGGCCATTGTTGATGTGTGAAATGCTCTGCAAGTTTACTGTTTCGCTTCTATAAAAGACTGAAATTCAGGACCTTATGAACTGCCGAGGTTTAGTTTATTTGTAGCCGACAAGCACCTTTCCGTGGAGTGTTAAATCAACATTCTTTTTGGTTTCTGTGAGTCTTTTGGGCTGTATGGCTGTGTTCCATACATACATGTCCTGAATTATAACAGATTAAAAGCATTTCAAAAACATGGAAATAAAGGGAGGTGTAACATACACCATTAGCAGACCCTTCCAGGCCCCAAACCCTATCTGAATGAGAAGTCTTTGTCTGCCAGGAAAAAAGGAAGCCTTTGAAGTGGTGACCTATCCTAAGAAGGCCTCTTCTCGTGTTCTCCCCCAAAGTTTTTACCCGATCTTTGTTTTAATGCATGCTGTAAGATACCTTGAGCCCCATGTTGAGATAAATTAAATTAAATCTGAGACTTCTGGGAGTGAGAGAAAACCTTTCTCTGAAGGTTCATATGATATTCCACTAACTTGGTTGGGCTTTTGTATTTGCAGCCTTCCCTCCGCTGAGCCCTTGAGCTCTATTAGGGTGCGACGCCAAAGAGTAAGAACTATCTGGATGTGGCGTGCAGACCTTTGGAGTTTATGTGCGTGTGCTTATTCGTAAGCTTTGAGACGATGTCTTCTCGCTTTCTTACCTTCAGGTGACGATAATGGGAAGAAAGCCAACAACCCCAACCACTGTAACTGCATCATAGACCAAATCTTCACAGGTGGACTACAGTCTGATGTCACTTGCCAAGTCTGCCAGTAAGTTAACACTCTTGTTTTACATTCCCGGCTTTATGAAGACCAAATTCTGTTTTCAAAGCACAGAATTCTTTGCTTGGCTTTGGGATGCACAAAGGCTACAAAACACTAGGACATTGCCCAGGGGACGCCCGGATGTTTTACCATCCTGTGGGAGGCTTCTCTCATGCCCCCACATGGGAAGCTGGAGCTGACAGACGGAGCTCACCCTGCTTCCCGGATTCAAACCACTGATCTTTCGGTCAGCAGCTCTGCCGGCACAAGGGTTTAACCCATTGTGCCACTGAGGGCTCCAACTGTCAATTAGCCTAGTGTCTGTATATGTATATATGTACAGTAGAGTCTCGCTTATCCAACTTCCGCTTATCCAACGTTCCAGATTATCCATTGCAGTCTGCCTTTTTAGTAGTCAGTGTTTTTGTAGTCAATGTTTTCAATACATTGCGATGTTTTGGTGCTAAATTCGTAAATACAGTAATTATTACATAATGTTACCATGTACTGAACTGCTTTTTCTGTTGATTTGTTGTAAAACATGATGTTTTGGTGCTTAATTTGTAAAATCATAATGTAATTTGACATTTAATAGGCTTTTCCATAATCCTTCCTTGTTATCCAACATTTTCGCTTATCCAATGTTCTGCCGGGCCCGTTTATGTTGGATAAGTGAGACTCTACTGTATATGTATTTGTTGTTGGCAGGGGCAGGTAGTGGGAGACATCTTCTTAGTCACCTCTAGCAGCAAACATTTTAGACCAGGTGTTTTGAAATACGGAAACCTTTGTTGTGTTTGCATTGTGAGCGGCGGCGAGAATCCCAATAAATTTGCAAATTGCCTGCAATTCTCTCCTCCTTTCACATGCTCTTTTATATCCCTGAAATCAATGGCTCACAACCTGGTTTGGACCAGAGTGTTTTCTATCTCCTGAGCACCCTCTAGAGGTGAAATACCAGCTCCCCTCCCTTTTTTATATATATCTTTCAGGAGGAAATACAGTCACGAAAGGGTTTTCGGGGCTAGAATTGGCTTGTGGAAATGTATTATGCATCAAAATTGCAGTTTAGAAATGGAAAATACCTGTATAAGATTGCTGCCACGCCCAACTTCGTATTGAGAAATTAAATGTAATGCGACCTTCAGATGGGGCTCTGTGCGCCCCCCGCCCTGCAGTATTGCTTTGTAATCGCGTGGTGTATTCCTCCCCCCCCCCCCTTCTTTCTCCCCAGCGGTGTTTCCACAACGATAGATCCGTTCTGGGACATCAGTTTGGATTTGCCCGGTTCCTCCACCCCGTTCTGGCCTCTGAGCCCAGGCAGCGACGGCAGCGTGGTCAATGGGGAGAGCCACGTGACGGGAACCACCACCCTCACAGACTGCTTGCGAAGGTACAAAACCGTGGCCGACCGGCGGCCTTTGCAAGGAGGGGGAAATGGCTTGAACTTCTTCCCTCCTTTTGTCTGCAGACAAGCACTTTGCAGGCAAATAGCCAAGGAGCAAAGCAGCACCTCCTCTGCATTGTAACTGCTGAATCATCTTGCAGAGGAGTTGAGTCCACTTGCAGAAAAACAGGCCCAGGCAAAAATTCAGCCTCTCGCATAGATCGATGAGAGCCGGTCGGTAAACTGAAACAAGTGTCTCCACCTGATGACCGGTTTGAACATCAATCAGCTTCGACGCTGTTCATAACACTATGTAACAAAATTTAAAAAATGTTCTGTTCCTGGTTTGAAAGTGTTATTTCCTGTTTAATTGTGTGATCCTTGCCTTGAAAGTCGTTGTTATACTACGGAAACTTTGTTGTTGTGGCTGCCAGATATTCACTGGAAAACTATAGCAAAAATGTGCTGCAGGAGTTTTTGCAGTTTAATAAACTTTTTCCATGTTTTCATGATGGAACCTATTAGGAAATGGCATTTATGACCCAGGGACAAAAATCATGTTACATAGTGTTATCCTTTGGCACTAGAACATGCGCCGCAGCAGAGACACCCAAGTTGTGAACACCAAGAACAACCAGAAATCTAGTTCTTAGTCTCCGTGAATCTGAATGGACCGTCCTTTCCTCCTTCCTACCCGTCTTCCCTAGCCAGGTTTGGTGTTTCTGGAGGGACATACAGTACTGGGAAGGATATATAGTACTGGGAAGGAGGGTTTGGCAAGCAGAGAGCCAGTGGAAAGGGTAAGACAAGGAAGATTCCCACACTTCAGGCCTTTTCTGCCTCCAAGGCTTACAAGGTAAAAGGAATAATTCCAACAGAAGTTGTGTGTCTTGCAATTCATTGGAATCGACGTGTCCCAACTTGAGTGTAACTAAGATGAGTATGTGAGCAATTTCAGACAAGTTTTATTCTGCTTTCCAAGTCGGCAGCCTGTTACTGCCTGCAATCTAGTGCCACCCATGCGACTCCGTCGGTCTTCTTGAGGTGCCACCTGCCACAAGAAGGTTGACAGTGCGAGATTGAATTTTTTTTCCGGAAAAGTCTTGTTAAACATACAGGACTATAGAGAGGATTGCACGGAGTTTAGTAACTGAACCAAAACTGGCTTTCTGCAGTTGTAAAATTGTGACACTATTTGACCTCAAATGGGCCAACACTGTTAAGTAGATGGCTTCACAAAGATAATGTAAATTGCTTACTGTATATACTCGAGTATAAGCCTAGTTTTTCAGTCCTTTTTTTAAGACTGAAAAAGCCCCCCTTGGCTTATACTCGGGTGAGGGTCCTGGTTGGTTTATATTTGGGTCAGCTTATACTCGAGAATATATGGTACATGTATTATTTTTCTCTATTATTATTGGCATTATTACATTTATTATTTTTCTCTATTAGTGCTGCTATTACATTTATTTTATTTTATTCTATTATTATTATTATTATTATTATTATTATTAATACATTTATTATTTCACTCTGATATTATTATTATTATTATTATTATTATATTTATTATTTTACTCTATTATTACATGTATTATTTTCCTGTATTTATTATTATTACATGTATTATTTTACTCTATTATTATTAAAAGGATACATAAGCACATTTACATTGAAGAAGATAAGAATAATGATTTGATCAGAGTTGGACAGTCTTATCTTAAATTTGAGCTTTATGTAAATATTCAAAAACATTTAACCTACTGATGCCTCAATTGATGTAATTTTATTGGTATCTATTTTTATTTCTGAAATTTACCACTCTCGGCTTATACTGGAGTCAATATTTTCCCAGGTTTTTTGTGGTAAAATTAGGTGCCTCAGCTTATATTCAGGTTGGCTTATACTCAAGTATATACGGTATATATCAATTTGTACAAATGTCTTTACCATCAGTGTGTTTGTGTGTTTCTAATGCACAGCAGCAAGTCACAAGCCAAGAAATTGGTAAAACTTTCGGAACAGTGGATGTGATGAGAACGTGCGGAGGGACTAAAGTTAGACACTTGTGTCGTTTCCTTCGAAATGTAAAACAGAAGCGTCTTGTGGTGTAATTGAAAGATATGCCTATGCTCTCAATCTTTTTTTGAAAACAGGTTTACAAGGCCAGAACACCTAGGAAGCAGTGCCAAAATCAAATGTAGTGGTTGCCATAGCTACCAGGAATCTACCAAACAACTCACTATGAAGAAATTACCCATTGTGGCCTGTTTTCATCTCAAAGTAAGTGTCTAAATTGTGATTGGAGAAAATGAGCCCTCCTTCATAGGTATGAGAATCATAGCATATTACAGTTGAAGAGGGACCGCAAGGGCCGGCCCCCTGCTCCACTCACCCCAACAAGAAATCTCCCTGCCAATGCTTAAGATTATTAATGGCGCTAAGCATTCGTGCATTGAAAAGACTTCGTCAGCAATGTGGTCACAGTGTTAGAATTTATATCCTCGTGAGTGTATCAGCTTCCACAATATGAGGCTGCTGTTTTTGATATAAATATATGTACCTTTAGTACATGAATGGATGTTCTAGATGTCTCGTACACACACCACCCAGGGCACCAAGAAACATGGTTTTCCAAACAGAAGCATCGTTTCTGTGCCGAAAGGCAAAGGGGAGCCTTTCGCCGTGAATCATCTTGTCATTCTGTCTGTTCAGAATTAAGATTTTAATATTTCATGCCTCAAAACAGCATTCAGAT
The DNA here is from genome assembly GCF_035594765.1 of Anolis carolinensis. NCBI lineage: Eukaryota > Metazoa > Chordata > Lepidosauria > Squamata > Anolidae > Anolis > Anolis carolinensis. The sequence goes on from NW_026943824.1 coordinate 337,836, forward strand.
GCTGCTGAACTAATATTGCTAAATTCCAGCAGCTGTTGTAATGATAAAGCTGTAAGTTATTTATGGCTTCACTGATATCAAATTCATTATGAAGGCATATGTTCCGACAATATTAATAATGCAGCAAAAAAAGAAAGAAGAAATGCAAAGGAATATCTAGTCTTTGTGATTCTTTGAATGAGGAAAAAAACAGTCTGATCTGTTGCTTGGGGATTGTGATGGTGCTCTAAGTGACGAGTAATTAACGGAGAATGTAAATAGGACAGGAGTCCTGAGAAATGCAGAGGGGGTTACCTTTTAAAAGAACAGTTCGCTCATTGTTTTGTTTCTGTTCCCAACGTTTTCCCGTTCTCCTGCAATGATGTTGAAAGCATGACATTTTTATACTTCCAATTCTCAGCAAGTAATCTTTCTGTGTCGCCCATGCTTGGTTTAAAGAGTGTTAGCACCTTTTATTTCCACCTGAGTCAAAGTTAGTCAGATGTGTGAACATCTCTTTTCTCTAAAAAAACCCCCCTCTCCTTCCTCTCTTCTAGCGGTTTGAACACTCAGCCAAACTGAGGCGAAAGATTACTACATATGTCTCCTTTCCATTGGAGTTGGACATGACACCATTTATGGCTTCCAGGTATGTGGAAAGATTTGTTCTTGTGAGAAATGATTCCCTTTAAAATATGGAGCCATACGGGTGCCAGTTTTATTAGGCCAGCTGCAAAAAAGAAGTTTGCACACTTCGCCTTCTGGATAGAAGCAAGTTATGATATCATTTAGTCGCAGGGTTTGTTTTTGTTTTGAATTTGTTTTTAAAAAATAAATAAATTTAAACTGATTCCAAAACTTGATTAAGTGAAAGCACTTAACACATTAAGTTCCACACTCTCTTTAGGGTGTAAAGTTCATTCAAATAGTTTAAAAATCTATTAACAGCTTAAATTTACACCTGGTTAATATTTGGCTGAGTGAATCATCCTATGTGTTTGCTTTGTTTTGATGTTATTTGCTAAAAGGAGTCCTCTGAAGGAAATGTTTCTTTGCATCTTAAAAATTCACTGGTTATAAGAAACAGCAAAAAACTTCAGTCTAGTGAACAGAGTTGTAGATGTATAAGATGTCAATGTATGTACAAAAAGGGAGGAAATCAAAGGGACAAAAACTTATGGTGAGAGAGAAAAGGGTAATATAAACCCCAAGAGTAAACTTGGAACTGAACTGTATCTTCTGGAATATCAAAGGTCTGAACGGTCTGCAAAAACGAAGAAGAATCTTCCGTCATTTGGGTAAGAATAAGCATGATGTGTTTTGTTTGCAGGAGACTCGCATAAAAAAGAGAGAAATAATAATATTACAGTTTCCTAAAATGGGAAAGGAATACTACAAAGAAAGCACTTTTTGCCACTGCACAATACATTCATCAGAAAACACATTTTTGGGTTTCAGGGTTTTGAAAATTGAGGTGCGTATTAGGATTCGATAGTGCAGTAGGCTCGAGTAAACTCAGGTATTTGATGAAGAGTAAACCTCTGAAAGTGACAAATGAACAAAAAGGAATAAACCAATTACAATGGAAGAAATCGCTAAAGCAAAATTAAATCCCGAGGCCCAGACAGGTTCTCAGCAATAGTCTTGGACACAGCCGAAGTCTTGGACAAACGTAATGAAAGAAAAGACACACTAATGTTCATAGACACAGAAAAAGCATTTGATAACTTAAATTGGGAGTTTTTGTTTGCAATCCTAGAAAAAATGGAAATTTGAACTAACTTGATAAAATGGATTTGAGCAATTTATAAAACACAAACTTCCAGCATTCTAGTGAATTGAGAACTTTCTAAAGAACGTAATCTTCGAAAGGGTACATGATAAGAATGCCCGTTAGCCCCATTTTTATTCATCTTGGCAATCGAAGTGTTATTAAGGAAGATAAGAGAGAAAGAAAAAATAATATTCAAATTAAGAGTATTTGCAGATGACCTGATGGTTACGATAGAAGATCCTGTAGAAAGCAGGGAGAATTCACTACATAAGTAAGGAATAATGGGAAAATACTGTAATAGGAAGGCAAAACAGAACTAACTGTACATGACTGTCTCTAACTCAAAGGATGGGAAGTCACTATAACGGGAGGGGTGGGAGGAGGGAGTTATTGTATAGATGTTAGGAAATATTGCACTGGTCCATGTATATATTATACATGTATATAGATTTGTGTTGTTGCTGGTCAGAGTTCTGATGCTTAAGAATAAATAAGAATAAATTAACGTAACTGGCCAGAATGAAAGGGGCTATTTCTTTCAAAATATTTATTTCATTTTTAAATGTATAAAAAAAAGTATCTGATGTAAATATTTTGGTTGTTGCTGTTTCTGATGCAAGGCAACAACTGCCATCATTTCCAGCAACCTGTGAAGCTGGGAGTAATCTAATTGCCATACTCGAAAACATACAATATGCTAATGAAAAAAGAGCAGGAATGATTCAGCAGCATAAAGAAGGCTAATGCAATTAAGACTTTCTTTTCAGTCAAAAATTGGATTAATTTCCCCTTCCTTTCAGCTTCGGGATTTATGTAGAAGTGCCCTTAGTCTAAGATGGTTATGAAATCTGTCATGGGTGATCTCCAGACAAAAGGCTTCCTGGGGAGCAGGCCTACAACAAAGCATCAGATCTGGGGCGGCTTTGTGGTTGGGCAACAAGAAGGAACTTTGGCCATGGCTCTCCCCAGCCATTGTTTTAACCTCTCTATCTGTCACAAAGGAAGGCTTCCAAGAAGTGTACATTAGCCAGGACTGCTTGTCAGGATGTTACCTTCCAGCCAGTGAAGAGAAACAAGCCAATTTTGGTCTGTGGCAGGACAAAACTATTGTTGTTGTTGTTGTTATTATTATTATTATTATTATTATTATTATTATTATTATTATTATTATATTATGACACAGCAAACAAGATAGATATGCTGGATTTCGTATCACAAAAGCACAAGTCGAACACTTCCCAAGTGTCTAGGACTGTGTGATGTATTTTCGGATGATGCGTGCAGATCCCAGCAGGGTGGCCTTTTGCAGTTGGCAGATTGTGATTTTGTCACTGTCTATTGTTTCCAAATGCCGGCTGAGATCTTTTGAGATCTATTATTATTATTATTATTATTATTATTATTATTATTATTATTATTATTATTATTATTATGTTCATTTTTGCTCTGCTTTATCTCTCCCGAAGGAGACTCAAAGCAGCTTACAATTAAAAATATGACCGTATAATGTAAATCATACAAATATGCAAACATTAAAACAGAATTAAACACGACAGTATTCAAAATTCACAGTTGAAATCCATGAAAACGTATTGAGCTAAAAAAAAAACAATGGGAAACCTGTTGAGCCTTAGATGTATCACTTCTGTTTGTGGTCATTTTTAAAAATTCAGTTGCTGATCTGTAGATCTTTTAGATCTCTTGGCGGGGAAATTCTTAGATACTTCTTTGGGAATTGCTTTTGTCAGAAGTATCTAAACAAACACCAAATAGTCTATAATGACCAAATAGCATATAGATACAGAGCTCAAAAAAGCAGCAAAAAAATACTGTGAAAAAGGAGCAACTGCTCTGAAACAGAAAGTATCTCAGTCTGATATCAGTCCCAAGGTGTGTAAGCTTCAAGGGTCCAAGTTCGAGGAGTAATCCTTCCAAAAGAAGTAAACAGGTGAACAGGCGGTTGTGATAATATTGGAGCATAATAATAATAACAGAATATATGTGTGTGTGAGTGCCTGTTTTGTCTTTTTTCTTTTTTAGTAAAGAGAGCAGAATGAACGGGCAGTATCAGCAGCCGGCAGATAGTCTAAACAACGATAATAAGTAAGTATTGTTGCAATGTGATGCTCTTTTTTTGATCGGGCAGAATCAATTCTACAATGTTATATTATATTGTAATATTACTAATAATATTACAATATATTGATATAGTACAATAGAGTAATTTAATGCCAGTATTGTGCTATGGCAATAATATAATATTGTATGTAAATTTAATTTGTAAGCCGCTCTGCGTTCCCTTCGGGGTGGGAAGGGCGGGATATAAATGTAGTAAATAAATATAATGTGCACTGGAGATCTATGGAGCTCTGTATGTGAGCATAAAAACATAGTGTGTGTGTGTGTGTGTGTGTATATATATATAGAGAGAGAGAATGAGATATTGTATATGGGACTTTTATAGAATCATAGGGTTGGAAGAGACCATAACTGCTATCTAGTCTGATCCCTTGCCATGCAGGAATACACCATCAAAGCACTCCTGACAGATGGCCATCCAGCCTCTGCTTCAAAACCTCAAGAGAAGGAGACTCCACCATGCTCCAAGGCAGCATATTATTTCTATACTTGATCAAAAAAACAAATTTCCAAGAGGTCCTTATTCTGTTTCCTCAAGCTACTGCTGTGAATGGCTGAGTACAGTAGAGTCTCACTTATCCAAGCTAAACGGGGCCGGCAGAACCTTGGATAAGCGAATATCTTTGATAATAAGGAGGGATTAAGGAAAAGCCTATTCAACATCAAATCAGGTTATGATTTTACAAATTAAGCACCAAAACATCATGTTGTACAACAAATTTGACAGAAAAAATAGTTCAATACGCAGTAATGTTATGTTGTAACTACTGTGTTTACGAATTTAGCACCAAAATATCACGATATATTGAAAACATTGACTACAAAAATGGCTTGAATAAGTGAGACTCTACTGTACTTGCATTCATGCCTTCTGAGTCTAGAAGTGTCTCTAACGTGTTGACCTCCATATATTTTGGACTTTAAAATTTCATCAATACGATTGATGGTTAATGGTGATGGGTGTTGTAGTCAAAAATGTGGAGAGAGCGCCAGGCTGGGGAGGGTGTTCTTCGCCGTTGGCCGATGCCTTAAACGCCTTCCAGCTTGGATCCATTTTGCGCCGCCATCTGAAAATGCTCGTCCCAGATTTAAAGGACTCATAAAAGCAGTGCAAACAGAAAGAGCTGCAAATAGGTAGATGTCAGCAGGAGAAAACAGGTGTTTGTGCGGGAACAGCCCAACTCAGTACGTACATAACGCTTGCCTTCTGCAAAACGAAGCTCATTCCGTGTTTACCCAGCAATTTGTGTCACTCATTTTAGCTCAGTTCCAGTAATACGGGAAGGAGGTGGGCACTTTTAGTAAAGAGCACGAAACATTTCAATATTTCTTTGAACAAGTGTTCCTGGCAATGTATTATGCCTTCCTATCATACAAACAGTTTTATTACAATCCATAGACCCATCAGTGTACAAACAGTCGTTAATAAATTCTCCCATCTCAGGAGCAGTAAATTGTCTTAAGATTAATATACGTGTGTTGTCGAAGGCTTTCGTGGCTGGAATCACTGGGTTGCTGTGAGTTTTCAGGGCTGTCTGGCCATATTCCAGAAGCATTCTCTCCTGAAGTTTCACTCACATCTATGGCAGGCATCCTCAGAGGTTGGGATTGCAACATTGACTATTATTATTATTATTGACACAACAACGTTGTATGACACAGCAAACAAAATAGATATGCAGGATTTAGTATCACAAAATCACAAGTCGAACACTTCCCAAGCGTCTAGGACTGTGTGATGTATTTTCGGATGATGCGGCAGATCCCAGTAGGGTGGTCTTTTGCAGTTGGCAGATCGTGATTTTGTCTATTATTATTATTATTTTTATTTTATTTTATTGTATGACACAGCAAACAAGATAGACATGCTGGATTTGGTATCACAAAATCACAAGTCGAACACTTCCCAAGTGTCTAGGACTGTGTGATGTATTTTCGGATGATGCGAGCAGATCCCAGTAGGGTGGCCTTTTGCAGTTGGCAGATCGTGATTGTGTCTATTATTATTGTTATTATTATTATTATTTGTACCCTGCTTTTTCTCTCTCAGAAAAGAACTCAAAACTTTGGTTTTTCAAAATGCTGTTGGTAATTCCTCAAGGCCTGAACTCTTACGGCCTGCCTATGTGGAGATGTCCTTGCGTCAGGCACAAATGTATTAAGACTTAAAAGACATTCGTTCCACTGACTAAGGCCTTGTCCCTTGACCTGATTGTTCTTCCTCTGTTTGTCCTTCCGCCAGGTATTCCTTGTTTGCAGTAGTTAATCACCAGGGAACCCTGGAGAGCGGGCACTATACCAGCTTCATCCGGCAACACAAGGACCAGTGGTTCAAATGTGACGATGCCATCATCACCAAGGCTAGCATTAAGGATGTACTAGACAGTGAAGGGTAGGTTTTGCACGAAGCACACGGATGGAGAGCAGCCGTTCTGATGTTGTTCCTAAGTTGTCAATGAATGGTCAATGTTTTTCCAGCCTGAAACATGTTGATTCCATATCAGTTCCCAGACAGATGTTGATTCTCCTTAATTGGTGTTGGTAAATGTAAGGAGTCTTGTGTTGACTTCTTTCTTAACGTTAGGAACATTGTAAACATTACGTCAACTTAAAGAGCCATTGTCTCTGATAACGTAAACAAGTTGTTTTCCCCCCAAACAGTTCATCAGGTCAGCAATGTCAACAGTTAACCATTTGTCACAGTTCTCATCAGCAACATTTAATTACAGCCCATGAATGTAGTTGTTTCCAGGCCTATGTATTGTAGAATTGTGTCTTCAGCCCAATTAGGCCCCATTCATACATCTTTCATACAACTCCATTCAATCCATACATCATATTTATCCATGATAAGATTACAATATTTTTCCCTGTTCTCAGTGAAAGGCTGTACAGGTGGGAGGAGATAAGTGACAGTTTAAAATCTTGAATTGCTTTATGTTTTTGGTGTTCATTTTTTGGTAACTAAAAGATGAAACCCGTCAGCTTGTTCTCACTTTGTAAAAATTGCATCTGACATAGATACCAAAATGGAAATAAATCTAGTGAACCACCGGAGTTGCACTTCCTAGTTTTAATTCATGGGTGGGGGGACAGACACACATACTGGTCGTCCGATATTTAGGAAATGCCAATGTACACAAGCACAAGTTTACAGACTGAAACCCCCATAGCGTTCAATACGTTCTCGTTACCTGCCTGACTTAGCCTTGTTATTGTTGTCATTCCTTTAGGTCTTCTTTCTAGGTACCAAACTTGACCAGACTTTGCTTTGCTTTCGAGCATGTAACTGTCTAGTCCTGATCCAGAATAGATGGCAGCATACCATGATGAGTCATTGGCTTTAAATTATTTAGAGTGTCACAGCATAACCATGAGCAGGGAGGGAGTGGGAGAACGTGTGGCAGCCAGTTAGCAGAACCACCTCCCTGGGATCTTCTCCACCTTGCAAGAAAAGGCTCTGCTTTTAGAATAGTTACAGGGAGGATATCAGGGCTTTATATCATCTATTATTATATATAATCTATTACTGACTAAACAGGTGTGTTTATATATGTTCTTGTGTGACTTATAACAGTGTGTATTTGTTATAATTGATGTCATTATAAAAGTGAGTACCCTGTGAGGACATTATATAAACAGGATACCTATGTTTTCTTTACATCAATATAATCATAAATACATATACAGTGTTCCCTCACTTATCGCTGGGGTTAGGTTCCAGGACCACCCGCAATAAGTGAAAATCCGCAAAGTAGGGACACTATATTTGTTTTAATATTTATACATTATTTTAGTAGTTATACACTATTTTAAGTCTTTATCAACCAATTGTGTGTTGATAATTTGCCTCCTTCTCCTCCTTTTGCCACTTGGGGTCCTTTTCTCTCTCTTCGGCTTCTCCTTCCTCCCTTCCTTAGGCTGTAAATTGTAATTTTTTATGATTTATAATAGTCTTTAAGAGTTTATTGAAAAACAGCGAATCCGCGAAAAATGAACCGCGAAATAGTGAGGGAACACTGTAAGGCATAAGGTAGTGTGAATACTTATGTGTAAATTATCTTCTCAAAAACCTTTATTTTCTTAAAAACGTCTGTTTCCGTACTACACCATTTGACTTTTCATAGATACGTAGACCTCTGTACATATCTATCTAGGATGCCAGGGCACCCAGTGTGTGGATTACCAATGGGACCATCTGTACTGGTTTGTTGTTGTTGTTGTTGTTATTAATGTTTTGTTTTTGTTTTTTTAATCTTCCCTGCACTTCTAGCTATTTGCTGTTCTATCACAAACAGTTCCTGGAATATGAGTAGCCTTACGCAGCGGCTCGGGAAAGAGAAAGAGAAAAAAATGTAAGGAAGCAAAAGGAACGGCAGCCTTCTGAAAAGACACACAAACCTACCTGAAATTTTAAAAAAGACACCCATTTGACATCTAGCACTGACCTGTGACAGGACCTGCTTGCCGCTGCCTTGTGGCTGACGGGAGATCAAACCCTATGAGCGATGTCCACCGCGTACGCAGTCCTGGAGAGGGACGGGCGAGGGGAACTGTAAGCGTGGCTGCGGTCAGTGACTTTGAGAGAAGAACTGTAACAATGCCAAGGTGGCTCTGGGTGGGGGAAACCGGAGCAGAGGAGCCCCGGCGCTGCTGGGACGTCTCCTCCTGTTCCTCTGAAAACGTGTGTGTGGGAAGGCCCCGGGGGTGTCCTCTCATCTCCATAAGCATCTTCTTCTCCTCGCATTGGTGCTTCAGCTCCAACTTGACCAATCATACAGCCGTTATAATTTTGAAAAACAAAACAAAACCCAAGCCCATTTTTTTTTTTACACATATGGGTCGGAAAGCAGTAAAAAAAGTGGAGACGAATTGGGACAACGCAATGACATGGACTTTGCAAGTACCTTTTTATTTGTGAATTTTAGTTATTAAATAAATACAGTATGAAACGACCCGGCTCTTTTGTGTTTGGGCAAGAAGTCTGGGTTTCGTACGGCCAGAGTCTTGAGCGAGGCTTCCCGGAGCGCCTCCAGGTAACTAACGTGAGACAACCTGGGTCTGTGCTTCATCAAGGGTGGCACGAGTTCTTGCCTTTTTTTCTGTATATAGGTAAAGGTTTCCCCTGATGTTAAGTCCAGTCATGTCTGACTCTGGGGGTTGGTGCTCATCTCCATTTCTAAGCCAAAGAGCCGGCGTTGTCCGTAGACACCTCCAAGGTCACGTGGCCAGCATGACTGCATGGAGCGCATTACCTTCACACCTATTGATCTACTTACATTGGCATGTTTTTGAACCGCTAGGTTGGCAGGAGTTTTCTGTATATACAGGCCTTTTATTAAATCCTCCACCTTTTGTTCATCCTTCCGGCCATGAGGATGGAATCCACAGTTCCAGCCTTGGGTAAAAAAATGAATGGATTGATATCTGTATACTGCAAATGGTGTTCTTGATTGTTTTCCTGCAGGGAGGGGGAATACTGTGGACAAGTTTGGTCTCTCTCTGTGCAACGTTGTGTTGGGCGTTTGTCCGCTTTCCCTCCGCAGAGAAATACTGCTCTCCTGAGATACTTGGAACTGAAGAACCGGCCATCTGCTAACTCTGGCAACTGGGTGCCATTGTTGCAATTAATTCCTCGCTATTGGACACCCTGCCTTAACACTAGGCGCGGAGGTAAACAAAGGGTCTCCCCTGTTGCCCAGCATTTATGGGTCCCTTATCTCTCTGATATATTAATTTCCCCGTATATCACTCCTCTTCCCTACGTGGAGCCCGCTGGCTTTGTCATCACCTTCTGGAAGCCTTCCTTGCTCTGCTTTGTCACAGGCGCGTTTATGTTCCCGTCTCCCCCCCCCCCCCCCGTCTCCCCCCCTTGCTGTCTAGACAGTGGCTGGGGCTCCGCATGGGCCGTATATTTTAAAACCAGGGAGGCGGGGACACGTTTGATTTGCTGCTGAGGGAGGGAAAAGGGGGCTTATTTGCCTTGTAAAAACCGTCCTGAATGCATGGCTCGCCCAAAGAAGTCACAACGGGAACTGGTGCCGCGTTTGCCTTTTGTTTATTTTTGCATCTAGTTTAACCTCCCTTTGTGTTCGAAGAGACAACAAGAAAACGGGCCCCTGCCTCTGGTTTCTGATAGATTTCTGTTTCGTACTTTATTTTAAAGCAGTGGTTCCCAACCTTTTTTTTTTTGACCAGGGTCCACTCTCCAACATTAGTACCAAAAGGGTTGTCATTTAGTTTTCAGTCAACTTTAGATTCGGTTTGGTTATTTGGGGTGGTGATTCAGAAGAAAATTGCATTGGATCGACCACCTCAGCTCTATTTTCTGATAGAGAACATATTATTATTATTATTTTATTATGACACAGCAAACAAGATAGATCTGCTGGATTATTATTATTATTATTATTATTATTATTATTATTATTATTATTATTATTATTATTATCTGCATTTCGATACCGCTTTTCTCACCCCTGGGGGGACTCAAAGCGGTTTACAACATAATAAATGACAAAATTCAATGCCTTACAAATATATACAAATATATAACATATCTAAATAAAATACATACAACTGTAGATTAAATCCATTAAAACTATAAAAACATCAAACAACTTCCATTTCCAGACCATCTTGTGATGGAACTGAAGCTTAGTTTCCAGTGAAGATGATCCAGATTTATGCAGAAGTTTGCACAAGAAATAACTCACCATCCGCATATGCCATCCAATAGTCACCATCTGCTCGCCCACCAAAAACCCCATATTTATTAATCTAGCACTTATTTATTTTGTGTCAAAAGCATTGCATAACAAACAAGCCCAAAAGTGAAAAAATAAAGGAATCACAAAGAGCTAAATAGTTTTAGACCAAAAGTGGGCAACAGCGACCGCATTGTCCGTGGCTTTGAACAACTCCTCCTCCGTGCATGAGGCAGGGCATTGTGGGCAAGCAGACAGATGCAGAGTTGTTTGTTCTGATGGGGTCTATCCAATGCAATTTTCAGAATCAGCACCCCAAATAACCCAGGAACAAGCCTCAAAACAAAGAGCAGTTTTATTATCTGTATTAGTAACGGTGAGGCCGCGGACCATATTTTAGTTCTTGCGGACCACTGGTGCTCCACGGACCACAGGTTGGGAACCACCAATTTAAAGGCTGTTCTCTGATATTAAACTTATGTAGTCCCATAATTACTGTATTTACTCGAATCTTATACTCACCTTTTTTGGCTAAATGGCCTCGCCAAAATTAAGGTGTGCATTAAGATTAATGTAATACAGTAATCTTAGGGTTGAGCCAAAGCAATAGAGGAAGCTGCTTCTGGAGCACCTGGAGCTTCTATTTACCTATAAACTATATCTATATATATAAAAGGGTAATGAAATTTCGGCCTAGGACAAAACAACAAAACTACACATCCCAGAAACACTAAACTTGGCAGCAGAACCCCTCATCCATGCCTCTGCGTTCATACAACAAAAAGAGAAGAAAAATAAAGTCCTAATTAGAGGGAGAGGAATAATTATTTTTATCCAATTGCTGCCAGTTAGAAGGCTAAGCTCCGCCCACTTGGTCTCCTAGCAACCCACTCAGCCCAGGGGACAGGCAGAGTTAGGCCTCACTTAGGCCTTTTCCACACTGCCTATAAGGTACAGATTATCTGATTTTAACTGGATTATATGGCAGTGTAGACTCAAGGCCCTTCCACACATTTATATAACCCATTTATAATGGACTTAATGTAAAGTAAAACCTTTACCCTTTACCTTAACTACCACCAATTCCTCAATACTTTATTTCCCATACCACCATACTATGCCACAGCAACGCGTGGCCGGGCACAGCTTTTTATATATATATATATATATATATGGTTGTTGTATGTTTTCCGGGCTTATTTATTTATTTCGTGTCCCACATCTATGGCAGGCATCTCCAGAGGTTGTGAGATATGGAGAAACTAAGCAAGGAAGGTTTATATATCTGTGGAAAGTCCAGGGTGAGAGAAGAACTCTTGTCAGTTGGAGGCCAGTGTGAATGTTGTAGTTAATCACCTTAATTAGCATTGAATAGCTTCATCTCCTGGCTTCTTCCTGCCTGGGGGCATCCTTTGTTCAGAGTCGTTAGCTGCCCCCTGATCGATTCGTGTCTGGAACTCCTCTGTTTTCAGAGTGTCGCTTCTTATTTACTGTCCTGATTTTGGAGTTTTCTAAATACTTGGAGCCAGATTTGGTTCATTTCCTTGGTTTCCTCCTTTCTGTTGAAGTTGTCCACATGCTTCTTGTGGATTTCAGTGGCTTCTCAGTGTCGTCTGACATGATCGTTGTTGGAGTGGTCAAGCATTTCTGTGTTCTCAAATAATATCCTGTGTCCAGGTTGGTTCATGGAGGGCTCTGCTTTGGCCGAGTGAGTCTGCCATGCCCCTCAGTGCCTGGAAGGCTTTGCAGAAGACGGAAACCAGGACAGGTAGGTTTGCTCATGACTCAGCTGAATACTGGACCGGGCGTGAAATTTAGGCCATGTGTGTGCATTTCACAGGGACCATGTAGAAGAAACTGTATATGAATCAAAGAGATCCTTACAAAATAGATCTTGGCTGGTTATGGTAATTCTGCCTTCTTTTTTCCCCTTTAAATAATGCAGCAAGCTTGCGGTGGAAGCAAGAGGAGTCGGCCTTTCCGGGCTTCCCGGCTGAATCTGGGGGTGAATCTGGTGGTGATGTGGCACCCCCTGGCGGAGGGATGATGGGAAATGCTGTTAACACGAGCATGTCTTCGTCTCCACCTCCAAGCCCTTTATTTCCTTCTATATTTCTCCTCTTCTGTGGGGACCCAAATGGCTGTGATCCTTACCCCTTGCTTGCACCCTGGACGGATTTGATGCTTCCGGTGCAAATCTCTTGGATGAAGGAGAACGTACGGGACGGGGCTGCAAGGAGAGAGCAGCCAAGAAGCCCTCATACTAACGGCTGTGAGCAATGTGTTGTCGAAGGCTTTCATGGCCGGAATCACTGGGCGGTTGTGCATTTTCCGGGCTGTATGTCCATGTCTCATGTTCTTCTGGAACATGGCTATACCACCCGGAAAATGCACAACGACCCAGCTATGAGCAAGGATCTTGTGAAACTCCCATAGTAAAGGTCAAGGTTTTCCCTGACATTAAGTCCAGTCATGTCTGACTCTGGGGGTTGGTGCTCATCTCCATTTCTAAGCCAAAGAGCCGGCGTTGTCCGTAGACACCTCCAAGGTCATGTTGCCATAGGCATGACTGCATGGAGCACCGTATCTTCCCGCCAGAGCGGTACCTATTGATCTACTCACATTTGCATATCCGCCGACACCTCCAAGGCCATGTGGCTGCTGGCATGACTGCATGGAGCGCTGTTACCTTCCTGCCAGAGTGGTACCTATTGATCTACTCACATTTGCATTTTTTCGAACTGCTAGGTTGGCATAAACTGGGGCTAACAGCGGGAGCTCACCCTGCTCCCGGGATTTGAACCTGGGACCTTTTGGTCCGCAAGTTCAGCAGCTCAGTGCTTTAACACACTCCGCCACCCAGGCTCCATATGTTGAGTATTTATTTATTGTGCCAGAATCAAATTGAGGATACAGTTATAATGTATTTCAAAACACAAAAATGTCCAAAACTTGGCATGACACTCAATGTCCTTTGACCATGTGGAGTGCCTCTGGTGTTGCTGTGAGAATTGCATATACAACATAACCCAACATAAACAGGCTGGCAGAGTGCTGGATAAGCGAAAATGTTGGATAATAATGAGAGATTAAGGAAAAGCTTATTAAATGTCAAATTACTTTATGATTTTACAAATTATGCAACCAAAAAACATGTTTTACAAGAAGTTGGAAGCATGGCTGCACTTGTGTTGTTGTTGTTGGGTGTGTTGGCCCGCTGTGCCTGGAGAAAGAGCGGTGGATCCGGGCGGGAGGAAGACTGGTTGGATAATATGGAATACCGGATAAGCGAAGGTTGGATAAGCAAGACTCTATTGTAATGGGATTGTGAGTGCTTTGGTGTCCATATATTGGCCTGGAACCAAACTCGGGGCCACGGCATAAGAAATGGTTATGACAAGGAGAAGGGCAAGTAGAGATTCCTTTCTGAACTTCTGGAACTCTTTCCATGGGCAGAATCTGGACACTGGGATCTCCATTCACCCTGTGACTCTGTGTAGGTTGAAGTGGCACAGGAACTGTTTGGCCTGTTACTGGGTTGTGTCAATGTGTAGTTGGGTGCGGAGAGGAGTTGGACGTGGAAAGGAGCAGGAAAGACTGAAGCAGCTTTGTCGGGATTTGTGAGGCAGAGATGCTTCCATGTCGTGTCTGCTCACCCACTGCAGCTCCGCTCAGGCCGTCGGCACCTTCTCTTGGGAAGGACAGCATATGATCGGGAAGTGGCCGTCTTCGGGGGTCGGAAGGGCTCCCGTAACAGCAGCACCCGTTTGGCAAGCCTTGGAGCAGGCTTTGGTCTCCTGAATGGCCGGGCTCACTTCGGGGAAGCAGAAGCCACAGGTCTCGATGGGCTCCGGGGTCTGGCTGTCGCTGGAGCCACCACGCAAGCTTCCTTCTTCCATTAGGCAGTCTGGAAACACACCCACATCCAGAAGGTTGGAGGGATTTCTCAATATAAGGGCATGAAATACATCTAGGCAAAGGTTTCCCCTGATATTAAGTCTGTTCGTGTCCGACTCCGGGGGTTTGTGCTCATCTCCATTTCTAAGCTGAAGAACCGTTGTCAGTAGACACCTCCAAGGTCATGTGGCCATGGGCATGACTGCATGGAGCGCTGTTACCTTCCCACCAGAGCAGTACCTATTGCTCTACTCACATTTGCATGCCTGTAGACACCTCCAAGGCCATGTGGCTGCTGGCATGAGTGTATGGAGTGCTGTTACCTTCCTGCCAGAGCAGTACCTATTGATCTACTCACATTTGCATGTCTGTAGACACCTCCAAGGCCATGTGGCCACAGGCATGACTGTATGGAGCGCTGTTACATTCCCAACAGAGCAGTACCTATTGCTCTACTCACATTTGCATGTCTGTAGATACCTCCAAGGCCATGTGGCCACAGGCATGACTGTATGGAGCGCTGTTACCTTCCCACCAGAGCAGTACCTATTGCTCTACTGACATTTGCATGTCTGTAGATACCTCCAAGGCCATGTGGCTGCTAGCATGAGTGTATGGAGTGCTGTTACCTTCCTGCCAGAGCAGTACCTATTGATCTACTCACATTTGCATGTCTGTAGACACCTCCAAGGCCATGTGGCCACAGGCATGACTGTATGGAGCGCTGTTACATTCCCAACAGAGCAGTACCTATTGCTCTACTCACATTTGCATGTCTGTAGATACCTCCAAGGCCATGTGGCCATGGGCATGACTGCATGGAGCGCTGTTACCTTCCTGCCAGAGCGGTACCTATTGCTCTACTCACATTTGCATACTTTCAAACTGCTAGGTTGGCATAAACGGGCTAGTAGTGGGAGCTCACTCTGCTCCCCGGATTTGAACTGCCAACCTTTCGGTCAGCAAGTCCAGCAGCTCAGTGTTTTAACCCGCTGCTAAGTTAGAGTGCACTCCATGCAGTCATGCCAGTGGCCACATGATCTGGAGATGTCTATGGACAACGCCGGCTCTTTGGCTTAGGAATGGAGATGAGCCCCAACCCCCAGAGTCAGACATGACTGGACTTGACGTCAAGGGAAACCTTTGCCTTTACCTAAGTTGGAGTGCGTGTGATTTACCTTTTGGATGTCCCCGCTCTTTGTGACCGGCGGCCTCCTCTCCTCGCTTCCTAAAGTGGACCCACATCAGGAGCACAAAGAGCAGCGTGCAAAGGCAGAGCCCGAGGCCAATGTAGACGAACATCCCCGGGTCACAGATGGGGAGCACCTGGCACGGGGGGCCCCGGAGGGCGGACGGGCCCGGCATGGTGGGCGCAGGAGCATCTGGAGGGAAGGAAGGGAGGGAGGGAGGGAGGGAGGGCATCAGCCGGGGTCATTCAGCCATGGGCCACACGTGTCTCCGTTCCCGCCCTCTGAGCGTGGAGACGCACCCTGCTCTGCCACGCGGGAGGTGCCGGGCGAGGGCCAGGCCCTCTGGCAGGAAGGGTCGCATTCCTTGGGGTGCTGCCCGCAGACGCCGGAGCAGTCGATGCAGTCGCGAAGGAGCTTGTCGTAGTAGAAGCCCACCCGCTTGCTGCAGTCCATGGACCCTGGAGTTGGAGGGAGAGAGAGAGAGAGAGAGAGAGAGAGAGACAGGCGGGGTTCGTTCCCCGGAGGCTCCTTGGCAGCATCCTTGGCTCCCGGCAGCTCATTGGTCCCCGGTCCACGTCGCCATGGGAACAGCAGCATCCCTGAGTTTCTCCAAAGTGGGAAGCCCATCGCCCTCCCCCCCTCCCCCCCTCCGCCCCACCTTCCTTGAAGCATCGGGGTGGCCCTCCGGCCTGGCCCGTTTGTGCCATTTCCATCCCCAGGCTTTTATCCCCAGAGGAGAAATCTTCACGGCTGCTGTGGCGCTATTGCGATGCTGCCAGATACCCATCTGGGAGGAATAGTGGCAAAGAAATGGCATTTTTGTGGAGTGCTTTTGTGTTGTGTTTCAGTGGCGCGGATTGGAATGGGATAAATCGATCTCGAAATTTGCAGATGATCTTTCTGGTTTGAGACGGGTGGCACTGGAAACCCCAAAGGGCACGGGCTCCTTACCCAGGCCTGGAACTGGAACTCCAGTGACATCACAGAAGGCCACTTCACCCAGCAGCCATTCCGGTGATATCACACAGGGCCACCTCACCTGGCAACAGCTACTCCAGTGGCATCACAGAGGGCCACTTCACCTACCAAAAGCTATTCCAGTGACATCACAGAGGGCCACCTCACCTACCAAAAGCTACTCCAGTGACATCACAGAGGGCCACCTCACCTACCAAAAGCTATTCCAGTGACATCACAGAGGGCCACTTCACCTACCAAAAGCTATTCCAGTGACATCACAGAGGGCCACCTCACCTACCAAAAGCTACTCCAGTGACATCACAGAGGGCCACCTCACCTACCAAAAGCTATTCCAGTGACATCACAGAGGGCCACTTCACCTACCAAAAGCTATTCCAGTGACATCACAGAGGGCCACCTCACCTACCAAAAGCTACTCCAGTGACATCACAGAGGGCCACCTCACCTACCAAAAGCTATTCCA
Source organism: Anolis carolinensis (assembly GCF_035594765.1). Classification (NCBI taxonomy): domain Eukaryota; kingdom Metazoa; phylum Chordata; class Lepidosauria; order Squamata; family Anolidae; genus Anolis; species Anolis carolinensis. Next base: position 354,966 of record NW_026943824.1, read on the forward strand.
GTGACATCACAGAGGGCCACTTCACCTACCAAAAGCTATTCCAGTGACATCACAGAGGGCCACCTCACCTACCAAAAGCTACTCCAGTGACATCACAGAGGGCCACCTCACCTACCAAAAGCTATTCCAGTGACATCACAGAGGGCCACTTCACCTACCAAAAGCTACTCCAGTGACATCACAGAGGGTCACTTCACCTACCAAAAGCTACTCCAGTGGCATCACAGAGGGCAACTTTACCTGGCAACAGCCACTCCAGTGACATCATAGAAAGCCACCTCACCTTGTAACAGCGACGCTCATGGCATTGCAGAGGGCCACTTCACCTAGCAGCAGCAGCCACTCCAGTGACATCTCAGAGGGTCACTTTACCCAGCAACAACCACTCCAGTGGTGTCACAAAGAGCCACCTCACCTAGCAACAGCCACTTCACTGACATTGCCGCAAAGCAAACCTTTTCCCGGACACTCACTGCAGAAGTCGGCGCATCCTTTGAACTTGGGCGGGTGGCAGGCGAGGCCGCAGGACATGCATTTCTCCAGGAGCCGGTCCCAGAACTGCCCCTTCGGACACGGCATGCTCCGCTGGAGACCCATCGCGGAGACCTGGAAAGAGAGAGAGAGAGAGAGAGAGAGAGGAGAGGAATGGCATTGGAATGATACGAGCGCCCTTGCAATGGAAGAGGAAGAAGAACAAGAAGAACAAGAAGAACAAGAACAAGAAGAAGAACAAGAAGAAGAACAAGAAGAAGAACAAGAACAAGAAGAAGAAGAAGAAGAAGAAGAACAAGAAGAACAAGAACAAGAACAAGAAGAAGGTCATGAGTTCGAGGCCAGCCCGTGGCGGGGTGAGCACCCGTCAATTAAAAATAAAAAATAGCCCCTGCTCGTTGCTGACCTAGCAACCCGAAAGATAGTTGCATCTATCAAGTAGGAGATAAGGTACCACTTATAAAGTGGGGAGGCAAGATTAACTAATTTACGACCTGGAATGAGGAAGTGCCGTCAGAGTGGATGATGAAGCAGCTGCTCCCCCCTGTGGCCAGAATCGAACATCCCCTCAGGAGAAGGTTAACTTGCCTCTGCGTCTGTCTGTCTCTGTCTCTGTTTGATGTGTTTATGGGCATTGAATGTTTGCCTTATGTGTGTTATAATGTGATCCGCCCTGAGTCCCCTTCGGGGTGAGAAAGAAGGGCGGAATATAAATACTGTAAATAAATAAATAAATAAATAAGAAGAACAAGAAGAACAAGAACAAGAAGAAGAACAAGAAGAAGAACAAGAAGAAGAACAAGAAGAAGAACAAGAAGAAGAACAAGAAGAACAAGAAGAAGAAGAAGAAGAAGAAGAAGAAGAGGAAGAGGAAGAGGGAGACGATGACGACAGGCTATTCTATGGAAGGCATGGTGTTTTGGACTTCAGGTGTTTTGGACTTCAACTCCCTGAGAGGCGTCATATGTTTCTAGAGGAAAATGGGTTCGTGATGGGAAACTGCTGGGAATGCAAGGGTCAAATGCTCTCCACCTGCGTCCGGTCCTCAACCTGAGGCCACCTGCAACTAACAGAAAGGCCCCCCCCCCCCTTGAAAAACAACATGTGGAAAGTTCCACGAGAGAGCGGAAAATGTAGCGCTCCAACCCCGAGAAGGTTTCTCTTCCGAATCACCTTGCAGCACGTTATTGTTGTTGTGTTTTCAAGCCATTTTCTGACCTAAGCTGAACTTCTCATGGGGTTTCCTTGGCACAATTTGTTTGGAAGAGGCTTTGTTGTTGATTTGCTCAAAGGCTGAGAGAGTGTGACTCGCCCAGGATCGCTATGTGGCTGAGCAAGGAGGCAAACCCAGGTCTCTGGAATCACCGTCCCAGCCATTGCGCCATGCTGGCTGTCATTTTACTGCTATCAGGAGGCAACATTTACAACATTCAGCCTACCACATTTCAGAATGTTTCAGTCACCCACTGATTTTTAGGAAATATTTTTAGGAATATTCACAAATACGTTTAAGTTTCAGAAAGATTCCTTTATCCACTGATTTTTAGGAATCTTTTGAAACGCTCTCAAACCACAAATCTTTAGTAATCTCTCAGAAACATTTCAGAGGCTTCTGCTTCATTTTGTAATGCTACGGAGGAGGTTTCGGTCCGATTCGTAATTCAGAGATTTGTGATAGCGAATCGTACAAATCTCCAAATTACGAAATTGACGCACTTCCGAATCTTTGCACAGCCCTATTCTTCACTTACTGATGGTTCACTGCCTCAGGCATTGGAAGGGATAGACTATGGACAAACCTGATAAATATATTTACAAGGGGAAACAGATGCTAGGAAATCTTAAGGTTATTTGACATTCAAGCCATCTCCGGTGGATGGGCGGTTCTTTATACGTCTCTAGAATCATAGAGTTGGAAGAGACCTCATGGGCCATCCAGTCCAACCTCATTCTGCCGAGAAGCAGGAAATTGCATTCAAAGCACCCCCGACAGATGGCCACCCAGCCTCTGCTTCAAAGCCTCCAAAGAAGGAGCCTCCACCACAGTCCGGGGGAGAGAGTTCCACTGCTGAACAGCCCTTCTCACAGTGAGGAAGTTCTTCCTGATGTTCAGGTGGAATCTCCTTCCTTTCCTGTAGTTTGAAGGCCTTGTTCCCTTGCGTCCTAGTCTGCAGGGCAGCAGAAAACAATCTTGCTCCTTCCTCCTTATGACTTCCCTTCACGTATTGATACATGGCCCTCATCATGTCTCCTCTCAGCCTTCTCTTCTGCAGGCTAAACATGCCCAGCTCTTTAAGCCGCTCCTCATAGGGCTTGTTCTCCAGACCCTTGATCATTTTAGTCGCCCTTCTCTGGACGCTTTCCAGCTTGTCAACATCTCCCTTCAACTGTGGTGCCCAAAATTGGACACAGTGTGATTCCAGGTGTGGTCTGACCAAGGCAGAAGAGAGCATGGGGAGCAGGACTTCCCCGGATCTAGACGCTATTCCCCTCTTGATGCAGCCAGAATCCCCTTGGCTTTTTTCGCTGCTGCATCACATTGCTGGCTCATGTTCAACTTGTTGTCCACGAGGACTCCAAGGTCTTTTTCACACCAACATTGTGGTAAAATATCATTTCTTCTACATTAAGGGTAACCAATATCTCCCTGTTGCCCTCAAAATCTTTGAGGCTAGGATTGGTTTTCTGATACTAAGAAAAAGCTCCCCTATTTGGATTTCCGCAATCAATAAATCATTCCTGCTTCTTGGCAGGATGGGGTTGGACTGGATGGTCCATGAGGTCTCTTCCAACTCTACTATGCTATGATTCTATGATTCTATGATTTAATACACCACATTCTAAGTTTCTCCGGAAACAAATGAAACTCCCTAGACGTGTGCCTTAGGCCGTTGTATGTACTGAGACAGATCAAACCACTCTTGAAACCTTGGAATGATGGAAAGTTATAACATTCTGGATGCATCTACATTTCCAAGCTATATTCCCTCTCCATTATTATTTTATTTCGGAATATTATCAATTGAATATCAGAAAGATCGAAGAAATCAGCCTGACCTTGGAAGCACTCTCAATGCTCACAAATGTGAGTCAGTCAAGAGCAGACTTTTGGATCTTGACGCCATAATCGGACTCTTGCAGCAAAATCCGCTTGTCCCCCTACCACGGCATTCATTCCGTGCGAGAGTGGTTCCTCCCACCCAGAGGAGAGGTTTGGTGACTGAAAGATTCAATGTGTTGCCACCCTCAATTCTTTTGGACGGGAGATATAAAAAAGTGGAATGTCCTGAAGGGTCTGTTCTTGTGACTTCACCATTCTCTGTTTGATCATATATGGATGAAACGCACATACCCTGTTTCCCCTAAAATAAGACATCCCCAGAAAATAAGACCTAGTAGAAGTTTTGCTGAATTGCTAAATATAAGGCCTCCCCCAAAAGTAAGACCTAGCAAAGTTTTTGTTTGGAAGCATGCCCAACGAACAGAACACCAGAGCATGCAGGATCGGTAAATGTATGTACCATAGATTGTTGTACATGGAAATAGTGGTAGTAACAAGAAATTCTTGATAGGATTTAGTTTGTCTGGTCATGCTGGTTTGTGATGACAACTACTGTACAGTATATAATAAATGTTCATATTTTTTTTGTTCAACAATAAATGTGAATTCTTTTTCATGGAAAAATAAGATATCCCCTGAAAATAAGACCTAGAGCCTCTTTGGGAGCAAAAATTAATATAAGACACTGTCTTATTTTTGGGGAAACACGGTATATAATGATATATAGTAGAGTCTCACTTATCCAACATTCACTTATCCAACGTTCTGGATTATCCAACGCATTTTTGTAGTCAATGTTTTCAATAGATCGTGATATTTTGGTGCTAAATTCGTAAATACAGTAATTACTACATAGCATTATTGCATACTGAACTACTTTTTCTGTCAAATTTGTTGTATAACATGATGTTTTGGTGCTTAATTTGTAAAATCATAACCTAATTTTATATTTAATAGGCTTCTCCTTAATCTCTCCTTATTATCCAACATATTCGCTTATCCAATGTTCTGCCGGCCCATTTACGTTGGATAAGTGAGACTCTACTGTATAATAAATGTTCTTTTTTTTTCTTTTTTTGTTCAACAATAAATGTGAATTCTTTTTCATGGAAAAATAAGACATCCCCTGAAAATAAGACCTAGAGCCTCTTTGGGAGCAAAAATTAATATAAGACACTGTCTTATTTTTGGGGAAACACGGTATATATGGAACACCGGAGCTGTAGTCCAGCACCCGGAGGGTCACATAAAAGCACATGGCACATGGGCCACAGGGATGCACGTGATGCCGGAGAAGGACGAGAGAGGGTCCTACTCACGCTCGCTCAGCAGATCTGCTCCGGGCCGGAGGCCATCTCCCCTGGCGCCGCACGCTCTGGTCCTCGGCCCTTGCGAGAGGAGTCCGTCTATTCTTGGCGCTCGATTTGATTAGAGTCTCTTCTGAGCCCTTCCTGGGGTTTTTCCCTCGCATCCTTTCGATGCAAATGAGCCCGACAAACAAAACTCAAACGGTGAGTTGCCCTCAAAGGGAAACTGCAGCCCTAATCCTGGCTCACGTTCCACGGCACTTTCCGGAGGAAAAGAAAAATGTAGTTCCATAGAATCCTAGAGTTGGAAGAGACCTCATGGGCCATCTAGTCCAACCCCCGTCATGCAGGAGAAGCACAATCCGAGCCCCACCAAAAGTATAATAATAATAATAATAATAATAATAATAATAATAATAATAATAATAAAACTTCCGAATCCAGACTGACAAAGTTCTGGAACACAATACACCAGACATCACAGTTGTGGAAAAGAACAAGGTTTGGATCATTGATGTCGCCATCCCAGGTGACAGTCGCATTGACGAAAAACAACAGGAAAAACTCAGCCGCTCTCAGGACCTCAAGATTGAACTGCAAAGACTCTGGCAGAAACCAGTGCAGGTGGTCCCGGTGGTGATGGGCACACTGGGTGCCGTGCCAAAAGACCTCAGCCGGCATTTGGAAACAATAGACATTGACAAAATTACAATCTGCCAACTGCAATAGGCCACCCAACTGGGATCTGCACGCATCATCCGAAAATACATCACACAGTCCTAGACACTTGGGAAGTGTTCGACTTGTGATTTTGTGAAACGAAACCCAGCATATCTATCTTGTTTGCTGTGTCATACAACGTCGTTGTGTCAATAATAATAATAATAATAATAATAATAATAATAATAATAATAATAATAGGTTTATCCCGCCTCCATCTCCCCCAAAGTGGACTCGGGGCGGCTTACAGCAAAATCAAAATACAACCAATGATAAAATATGAAACATCAAAGGACAAAAACAGAAACCAATAATAAAATATACACAATAGGTGGGGAAAAAAAAACACAACACAGAATTAAGACATCAAATTAAAAACAATGAGGTTGCAATAGTGGATAAACAAGGTGCACATTATGAGTAACAAATTTGTAAATAGATAAAGTATATTTTCATTACAGCCGGATCTTAATGGCCCTTTTCTAAATCAAGTATGGCCAACATGTGACCATTGGACTAAAAATCCTAGTACTCCTCACTATGGCTGTATGGACTATGGCTGCTGGGAGTTGCAGTCCGTCAACACCTGTTTTAAAGGGCCCTCGTCTTCTTAAACTACATTTCCCAGAATGCTGTGCTTTCTCCGTCTCTTTCCCAGCAACCTCTGCTTTCTCCCTGCTGCTTCCATTTATTTATTCTTATTTATTGGCTACATTTATATGCCGCCCTTCTCACCCCCAAAGGGGACTCAGAGCGGCTTACAAATTAAATTTACATATAATATTATATTATTAGCATAGTACAATACTGGCAATAAATTACTATATTGTACTATATCAATATATTGTAATATTATTAGTAATATTACATGCAAAATATAATATATAATTAATATTATTATATTGTATTATTAGTATTATATTGTATTATTAGTATTATACCGTATCACAATATAATATCATGAATATTATATGTATATGCAATATGTTATGATTATTATATAGTATTGTAAATTATATTGTATATATATATGTATATATATGTACATATATGTGTGTGGGTATATATATATATCTATATATAGATATATATATACACACACACACACACACACACACACACACACACACACACACACACTAATGGCAAGAAGCCATTCATTTGAAGAGGAATGTCAGCCTTTTGGGCTTTGCTTTGCTTCCTTGCACTGAACATGGAACTGACTTTGGGAGGTTTCTGAGGTTTTACAAAATGCAAACAAAAAAGTATTGGGTGAGTTTTGATTCTTAAGTTTTTGGCCACGCGTCGGATATCGCCTCGTAAGTCCGAATTTAACGAATTTGATACGACTTACGATGAGTAACGAAATAATTGCAGATCCCTAATGGCCATTTGGACTATGTTTGCTCGGAAAACGGAAGAAGGGCCAACCAAGGAAAAGATGGAGGGATGGATGGATGCCATCCTTGAAGGAGTTGCGAGTAGAAGCTCTGACCATGGGCTGGTCTAAGAAGTCACCAAGAGTTGGAAGCAAAGAACAAATGGATCTTTATTTATTGCTGATTCCATCCTTGTTCTTCTTCTTGAGGTCCCTGGCACGACGTGGCTTGGGATGCCGAGGAGATGAGAAGAACCCAGTATGTGGCCCAGCCTCAAGGGAAGTGGTTTCACAGCCCACAAGTACAGTATAAGGTGGGACTGGCTGGGGAGGCCTGAGAATGGCCAGGCCGTTTCGTGATTCAACCCAGGAAGGCAGCCAGCCGTGTCGGGGAAGCGGCGCAGCTCTAAAAATGGCCCACCGAAACCCCAGAGCATTGGGGCCGCCTCCCCAGGCCGGGTGGAAGGAAACTCCTGCGGCTGAAAGGCAGCCATGCAACCGGCTCAGGCGCAGAATGATTCAGCCGCCCCAAAGCCAGCGCTTACAGGAACCGGACCCTGTTCTCAGCAGAGGACACTTCGGGAAACCTAGGGACAAAAGGCCAACGGTTGGCTGTTTTTCCGTCTGTCCATCACCCAGATCTTGCCCTGGGTCACGAGGGCAAACAAGATGAGACATATCAGCCAAGGAATGGCCTTTGGTTGCCAATCCATTGGGATGTAGAGTGCAATGCAACCCCCGTATTCATAGAAACATAGAATCCTAGAGTTGGAATAGACCCAAGGGATATCTATCTAGTCCAACTCCATTCTGGCATGCTGGAAAAGCACATTCAAAGCACACCTGACAGATGACCATCCAGCCTCTCATCGGATATCGCTTCGTAAGTACTAATGTAACGAATTTGATACGACTTACGACAACTTACGAAAAAATTGCACACTCCTAATGGACAGTGTGTTAAAGCGCTGAGCTGCTGAACTTGCAGACCAAAAGGTCCCAGGCTCAAATCCCGGGAGCGGAATGAGCGCCCGCTGTTAGCCCCAACTCCTGCCAACCTAGCAGTTCGAAAACATGCAAATGTGAGTAGATCAATAGGTACTGCTCTGGCAGGAAGGTAACAGCACTCCATGCAGTCATGCCTATGGCCACATGACCTAGGAGGTGTCTACGGACAACGCCGGCTCTTCGGCTTAGAAATGGAGATGAGCACCAACCAGATATGACTGGACTTAACGTCAGGGGAAACCCTTACCTTTATCTATGACAACTTAGGAAAAAATTGCACACCCCTAAAGGCCATATTGACTATGATTTCTGGGAGTTGCAGTCCGTCAACATGTGTTTTTAATGTCAAGATTGTGACCTTTCCATCCCACTGCCTCCACCTTTGAGGTGGGCTCTTCCAATTCTACCGTATGAGATGCAACAGAGAGAACTCTCCACAGTTGCCCAAGCATCGGCGCGCCACAGATTCGCCTAAAAGGAGTAGAACATTAGCAGCTTTATTATTGATAGTGACCCCTGGTTGAAGTGAACTTTTCCCCAATGATTGGGTCAATATGTCTATCTCCTTGAAACCTGGCCAACCATCGCCAACGCCAGCCTCAGCCCTGGATCTGTGAGACTAGGTCTTCCTCCCTTGACGCTTATCAGGAGCTCCGTTGATTCCTCGCGCACTCCTTGGGCCTCTTCTCCGTCCCTGCTCCATTGAACCAACAAGCCCAACAACGTCATTGTTCATAACTAGCTCTTGAGTCACTGAGAAACAAAACAGGAAAGCACTTGTCTCAGCCGAGATCCGCTCCAAAGGCACCAGATTCTGTCTGATCTTGGAAGCTAAGCAAGGAGAGCCCTGGGTTAGTGTTGGATGGGAGACCGTCAGGCACCGGTGGATACTATATTTCAGAGCCAGGAACTGGGAAAACATACTATGTCCGCTGGATCATCCCACTTTTTACCTTGACCCCTAAAAGCAGGAATGTTGAATGCAACGGGCATCGTGGAGGCACACTTGTCCTGTTTGGTTGTGCGTGTCTGAATGGGACACCCAAAGGCATGTGCGCAATCCGAGGTCTACTCTATAGGAGGGCTTCTCCCCAAAAGCCCAGGGCGTTGTGCAAACGGACGTATGGGGCGCGGTCCTCAGTCCTGGGGAACCGCACAGGTCATCTGCGGCACCGGCCTCAGAGTGAACGTGGTCTCGGGGACGTTGAGGTCCAGGTCCATCTCCGTCAGTCCCGGCGGAGGCCGGAAAGTGAACTTCTGCAGCAGGCCGGTCACAAACAAGAAGAGCTCCATTTTGGCCAGGTTTTCCCCCATGCAGTTGCGGCGGCCTGAGGAAGGAAGGAAAGAAGGAAGGAAGAACGAATTGTTTTCTGCGCAGAAAAATGTAGCTTTGAGCAGAATTTTGCACAAAACGAATCTCAAACTGCTTTCAAGGTCCTCCCCAAAGAGGTCTGGTTTGAAAGCAGAAATCCTTGTTCTGATACCTAAGGAGAAGGTGACAAAGGCGTCCCTCTTGACAAAATTCCCATCGGCATCAAGGAAGTGGTTCGGGTTGAACTGGTCTGGCGTCTCCCACTGGCTTTTGTCGAGGAGCACCGAAGTGAGCGAAGGGATGATCATCGTCCCCTGGAAGACACGGCACAGGAAGAGCAAGAGGGAAATTTACTCTCTTTATGACTTATGCTCCCTTTGCTCCCGTGCCCCTCTCTTTCTGTCTCTCTGATAATTTGCAAAATTTGGCTCCTTATGGAAACAAGGATTGGTGAGAAAGCCTGACATGGCCCATAACCTGAGCCTGGGAAAGAAAGCCTCTGTGTTGCCTCTTTGTCTATCTATATATGTCATATGTCTAATGGCACTGAATGTTTGCCATGTATGCAGGGCCGTAGCCAGAAAAAAATTTCGGGAGGGGTTTTGAAAATTTCGGGGGGGGGGGGGGTTGAACCCCTAGCACATACCCCTCCCCACTACAAACCTGTCAATATCTGCTTGAGATAGTGCCTGGAGGGACTCTTAATGTTTTGCATCTCATAGACTTAGCATGGGGATTTGGTTAACCAGTTAACATTCATGAGTAAACGAGATTTTTTTTATAACTTGAAAAATTTCGGGGGGGGGGGTTTGAACCCCTAACCCCCCCCCCCCTCGCTACAGGCCTGCATGTATGTATACATTGTGATAATGTTGTGTAAGTGTTATTTATTGCTATTTAATTGTATAGTTTTACTTTGTTTAATAATGTGTTATTACTCTGTAATGTAATGTATGTGTTGTCTTTATGATTGGAAACTGCCCTGAGTCCCATCCGGGAGATAGGGCGGTATATAAATAAATAAATTATTATTATTATTATTATTATTATTATTATTATTATTATTATTATTATTTATATTGTAAGTAAATGCAGTAGAGTCTCACTTATCCAACACTCGCTTTTCCAATGTTCTGGATTAGTCAATGTTTTCAATGCATTGTGATATTTTGGTGCAGTAATACAGTAATTACAGTAATTACAGTAAATACAGTAATTACTACATAGCATTACTGTGTATTGAACTACAGTAGAGTCTCGCTTATCCAACATTCTGGATTATCCAACACATTTTTGTAGTCAATGTTTTCAATACATCATGATATTTTGGTGCTAAATTCATAAATACAGTAATTACTACATAGCATTACTGTGTATTGAACTACTTTTTCTGTCAGATTTGTTGTATAACATGATGTTTTGGTGCTTCATTTGTAAAATCATAACCTAATTTTATATTTAATAGGCTTCTCCTTCATCTCTCCTTATTATCCAACATATTCGCTTATCCAACGTTCTGTCGGCCCGTTTAGCTTGGATAAGTGAGACCCTACTGTACATAAATACAACTCCTGGATCCCACAGCCTTGAGCCATGGCAGTGGTGTCAAACTGCATTAAACCAACAGTGTAGATGCACCCCTAGATTGGCGTGCTCACCAAATGCACCACAAGCCACATTTCCAGCTCAAATCTCTTGCCAGTTAATTCCTTGTCAGCTATGACGTTTGTGGGATTCCCAACCTCAAAATAGTTGTCACTTTTGGCAAGAGGAAGCTTGAACTCAACTTCCTCTGGAAGGAAATACCTTTGGAAGAAAGTAGCCCCTGAAATGTGTGTCGACCGACGTTGCTCGCGGGATGTGGGGCAGGAGAGTGATAAACCTCTGGACTTCGTGGATCACGGCGTTGGTGTACGGCAGGCGCTTCTGATCCTCGTACGTGACCCAGCTGCCTGGTTTCACAGCTTGCCTGATCTCCTCTTGAACCTTCTCTAAAGCAAAACACAGGGCAAGGAGGAGTCAGGAGGAGGTTGCTTTTGGACTACATCTACCAGAGTCTATCGTGGGCAGTTCTGACAGCGAGAAAGAGAAAAAGGGACTGCCTCTTCCAGCATCCAAGCGGGAGTCAAACCCAGAACAACAGCACCCTCAGCCGGACTGTGAAGAACCTACAGATCAGGAGCAGGATCAGGGCCCTGAGTTGGAAGGCCAAAGGTTAAGTATTCCAGCCCAGTTGCAGCTGCAGAGAGTAGGAATACAAGTTCTCAAGTCCATTTTGGCAGAAAAGAGGGCCAACAATCGGGAACAGCTGCGAAACCAGCATAAATAGCTGGGATTTGGAGCAGTCAGTTGCTGGCAGCAACGTCTTTGTTGGAGCTGTGACCTCGAGACCTTGTGTGATTCCTTGGACCTTATCTAAGATTTTGGCATTGAATTTCAGATTATACCTTGGACTGTGTTTGTTAGGATATATTGGCTTTGGAGCTTTGGAACATACTCAGGGTTTGCTAGAACTTGATCCCACTTCTACCTAGTTCTCTTCGATGGTAAAATAGGTCCCCAAGGTAAAATGAGATAGCTCACTTTGAATCTTTGGGTACTTCATCATCAGTAGGACCACCCATTGCATTGTAGTCGCAGCCGTCTCTGTTCCAGCCATTACGAGATCGAGAATGGACGCTATGACATTGTCCTCATGAAAAAGGTGGTCTTTCTTGCCCATTTCCTGAAGTAGGATGCATGGCACAAATCATCATCATCATCATCATTTATGTTTCACCAACCTTCCAACAATGTGACGGAAGACTCCTAAGAACATACTTAAGAATGATACTGATTAAAAACTAAACAAAAATTTCAATAAAAGTATAACTATCACCATTATTTACAACAATCACAGCAAGGCATTCCTCATACCTATAAGGAATATGTTATTTGATTCCGCAGGTACAACTAGAAGCCATTAAATTAACTGACTGTTGGGCCTAACATATTTATTTTTTATTTATTTACAGCATTTATATTCCGCCCTTCTCACCCCGAAGGGGACTCAGGGCGGATCACATGACACATATAGGCAACATTCAATGCTTTTTAATATAGAACAAAGACAAGACAAACATGGCTCCGAGCGGGCCTCGAATTCATGACCTCCTGGTCAGAGTGATTCATTGCAGTGATTCATTGCAGTTGCTCTCCAGCCTGCGCCACAGCCCGAGCCATACCATGGAGGTGCACAGATATGGGAAGGTGAAATCAAGGATATGATTTCTGTGGTCGTGGTGTGATGAACGGAATGACTGAAATTGTATAATTGAAGTTTAGCGAGGGCCTATTAAGACTGAAGGCTGAAGACACCATCCCAAGAAAACTGGAAACAGGGAAATGTCATTATGAAGGAGGTGGAGACTGGATTGACTTGTGAGTTTCCATTATTCTGCAACAATGGAGACAACCGTAAAGCTAGATGACTTTTGGAAAAAGTAGATTAAAGCTGGTATGAAGAACCACGAGCCTCCAGATTGGATATGGCTTACGATCAATGGGCCCGGGCAAGGAAAAGCTCTTATCTTGGATCAGCCACTGATCGGAGATAAGAGCATTCCCTTGCTTATTATCCCGAACACCTCCTTTTCCCTCTCTGTCTGGGGCGTTATCTGCACCATCTCCTGTGCAAATGATGTGGCGAAAGAATGGGAAAACCTTGCCTCGCCTTGGCCTGGGACACGGTCCCTGGGAGGCTTCCAGGCCTGGTAGAAACCCAAAACGACATGCCCGCCAAGAGGCTCGCCTGCCTCTCGCTTGACGTCTTCCTTTTGTGCCATGGCTGCGTCACCATCACCCTTGGAACGTCTCATCTCTTGATCTCTGTATCGCAACTGTCTGCCTGATCAACCGTTGTGAGAACGAGAATGCTGGACTTGATGGACGTTTGCCCTCGTCCTGCGATATTTGTGTCGTCCTATCCGTAGTAGTTACCTCTTTCTGCTTGGAGACCCAGGCGTCTGTGTAGCTCCTGAGACCCTTGCCGTTGCCGCCTTCTTGCCTGCTTTTCTCAACGTAATCCCGTATGATGACGCGGATGTCTTCCACCTTTTTGAGCAACTTTTTGTGCGCCTTGAGAAAAATCCCAAGGAACGGGTAGAAGTTAAATATCTGGGAAGGAACAAATCATAAAAGAGAGGAAGAGAGACAAATATGAGTTGCGATGAAGAACTGACGTTAAGTCCAGTCGCATCCGATTTTGGTGGTTGGGGCTCATCTCCATGTCTAAGCTGAAGAGCCAGCATTGTCCGCAGACACCTCCAAGGTCACGTAGCCACTGGTATGACTGCATGGAGCGCCGTTATCTTCCCGCTGGAGCAGGACCTATTTATCTACTCACACTCTGGGGTTGGAGCTCACCTCCATTTCTAAGCTGAAGAGCCAGCATTGTCTGCAGGCACCTCCAAGGTCGTGTGGCCACTGGCATGACTGCATGGAGTGCCATTACCTTCCCGCCGGAGCAGTACCTATTGATCTACTCATGTTTGCATGTTTTCGAACTGCTAGGTTGGCAGACCACATGACCAGAGCAGTCTCCGGTGGCATAGTAGGTTAAACTGTTGAGCTGCTGAATTTGCTGACCAAAAGGTTGGTGGTTCAAACCGGGGAGCGGAGTGAGCTCCCACTGTTAGCTCCAGCTCCTACCAACCTAGCAGTTCGGAAACATGTAAATGTGAGTAGATCAATAGGTACCGCTCCGGTGCCTATTCTTACCCGCCTCTCCTCGCGGCTCAAGGCGGGTAATCAGCCACCTCTCCTTTGAACTAGACGTGGATGGGAGAGCCTTTCTAATAGAGGAATGCCCACCATAAAGTAGGGCACCCTGTGCCATCCATACTAGCTGCCACATGGGGGGAAATGTGCTTACGTGCAAGAATGGGGATCCCAGGAGACACATGACGTCGTCGATGAGTTGCAGCAGAGTGAGGAACATGGGGTCCTTGTAGTCGAACCTCTCCCCGAAGAGAAGGACAAACGTAATGTTGGTCGGCGCAAGGTTGAAGTTTCTGATGCTGAAAGCTTCGCCTGCAGGAACGAAATGTCAGGAACACAGTTATCACACAAGTCTTTCTCACAATAGCCACCTACACATCCATCGCCAAGACACTACACTTGGAGGGCCATCATCCTCGAGCTCATTAACAACGATTGAGAGGTTAAATGACCATAACTACAAAGAATGGTCTGTGTATATGCAACATTTGCTGGTGAGAGAAGGGCTGCAAAAGACGATCTTAGGCACAGAAGCAGAGAGAAAAATGAGAGAGGACTGGCAAATTTGATCTTAAGTATAATGCCAGATCAATTAGTGCGTGTACAAAATCTCCAGACTGCCGAAGAAGTGTGGGAAGCTCTCAAGAGTGTTCATCGGAGAGAAAGCACACTAGGCAAGATGATCTGGACGAAGAAGCTGTACAGAGCTAAACTGTTTGAAAGCGGAGATGTGAGACAGCATGTGAAAAAGATGAAGGAATTGTTTCTGGTCAACACAGCTTCTCAGCAATTAAGTCTTTCCAGACTATAGTACACTCTGGATGAAGCAATCAGTATGCAATACAGGCAAGACACAAATTTCATTTAAACACTACCAATACACAAATCCCACATTAACATAAGTAGGTAAGTAAGTAAGGTGGCTGGCATACCTGACAGCAGTATAGGGATTGTCCCGACGTCCCTGGTGTCCCAGCCTACCTTTGAAAGACTTGATGTCCTCCACAAGGAAGCCGAGCTCCTCCCGAATGTGCTCCTCCATGCGCGCCTTCCCCATCCCAAGGTTGCGCATGCTGGAGGCACTGAACCGCCGGGTTGCCCTCCACAGCTCTCCGGTCGAGAAGAAGATCCCTGTCGTTGGGAACAGACGCAACCCAATCTCACCCAGGGCACAAATTATTTGATTCCCGCAGAAAGCCGCATTCGTTGGGACAATCTGAAGGCAAGGGAGTCTTTGGAGGGGGAGTTCTGACTTGGGACCGAACCCGTCCCTTTGTTTACCGTTTCCGCCCTGGATCTGTTGAAATATCGGTATCACCGGCCTGTCCACGAATTCCTCCGCAAAGTTCACCAGAGCATCCTTCACCGCTTCGTAGCCGGTCAGGACCACCACTTTCTGGAATCCGAAATAGAGGGTGAAGACTGGCCCGTACTTCTTGGCAAGCTGCAAAAGAAGAAGGAAGAGATGGGGTTCGGTACAGAGGAGCCAGGACCCGGTTACTTACCATTGGTACTTCGCGCTCTGCTTGCTGTGAGCTGAATGCTCAACCATAAGTATCCTGCTGTTTGTATTTTTGGGTAGTTTTCCCTAATGCACAGACAAAATCCATGGTTTTTGTGACCATCAGAAATATGTGCTTTCTGATGGTCTTTGGTGACCCCTCTGACACCCCCTCGCAAACTCCGCATGGATCCCGACCCCCAGGTTGAAACTCGGTAGACGCGCTTATCGGGACTCGGTATCCACGCTGGCTTATCAGGACTCGGTATCCGCACTGGCTTATCAGGACTCGGTATCTGCACTGGCTTATTGGGACTCGGTATCCACACTGGCTTATCAGGACTTGGTATCAGCGCTGGCTTATCAGGACTCAGTATCTGCGCTGGCTTATTTGGACTCAGTATCCGCGCTGGCTTATTGGGACTTGGTATCCGCACTTGCTTATCAGGACTCGGTATCTGAGCTGGCTTATTGGGATTCGGTATCCGCACTGGCTTATCAGGACTCGCTGACTTATTGGGACTCAGTATCCGCGCTGGCTTATTGGGACTCGGTATCCACACTGGCTTATCAGGACTCAATATCTGCGCTGGCTTATTGGGACCCAGTATCCGCGCTTCAGGTTTCGCTATACATGGCTTGGACCTCACTATCCACGGCCATTGTAAATTTCTCTATTTCAAAGAGAGAGAAAGGGCATCTAGATGGGAAGGAGGGAAAACCCAGTAGCGGTGTGGGAGACGGGGATTTCTGAACTGGGCAGAGCTGGATACGGCGGGATAAACCTTTCCCGTCGCTATATAACTCTTATCAGCTCAGCTGCACCCTTCCTTCTGTTCCTTGCTCACACAACAGAGCTTTGGGGACATATATATATATATATATATATATATATATATATATATATATACACACACACACACACACACACACACACACACACACACACAGATATATGAAAGCTGTTACTTTAGTTATCCATTTACTCCTTTTCTTACGCCACGCCTCATGCCACGGCTTGTGAACGCTAGTAATCACAAAACCAAAATCACCCTGCCCACATCGCAACACCCCGTTGGGTAGAAAAGCCTTTCCGAAACGATATTAAAACAGCGAGTCCAAATCTTGTAATCCTTTATCTAAATAGAGAAGGCAGGGCCTATCTTTACTGGTCAAGAAGCACAAAAGCCTGGCTCGCTGGCAGGTCGCTCGAGATTGCTCACCGTGGTTTGTAGATCTCGTAGAGATAAGGAAATGGAGAAGAGTGGGGAAGAACTGTTTTATTTCTTCTTCTTGGCTTCGAATTTAGTGCAAAGTCCGACCGAACGCACTCCAAGAAACATTTCCCTTTGCCCTTAAGACTGGTTTTTTACTTCTTCGCCTGCAATCATTCTGACCGAAAGTCGTAAACGCCTACCGTATAGTATGTCTTAGGCTAATGCGCATTTCTCAACCAGGGGGTCGGGACCCCCCGGAGGGTTGCAAGGGGTCGTCAAAGACCATCCGGAAACGCATATTGCTGGTGGTCTTGGGAACCCCTTTGTCAGAGAAGGCTGAAGATCTCTCCACCTGTCCTTCTCTTCCTTTTTGGAGTGCTCTTTGATTGTAGATGAACTATAAATCTCAGCAACTACAACTCCCAATTGGCTAAATCAACCCCCCCCCCCCCCAACCAACTAGTATTCAAATTTTGGCATATCTATTATTTCAAATTTGGTCCGGATCCATTATTGTTTGGGTTCACCGTGCTCTCTGGATGTAGGTGAACTACAATTCCCAAACTCAGGGTCAATGTCCACCAAACCCTTCCAATATTTCTTGCTGGCTATGGGAGTGTCAAGTTTGGTTCAATTCCATCATTGGTGGTGTTCAGAATGCTCTTTGATTGTAGGTGAACTATAAATCCCAGCAACTACAACTCCCAAATGTCAAGGTCTATTTTCCCCAAACTCCACCAGTGTTCACATTTGGGCATATTGAGTATCCATGCCAAGTTTGGTCCAGATCCATCATTGTTTGAGTCCACAGTTCTCTCTGGGTGTAGGTGAACTACAACTCCCAAACCCTTCCAGTATTTTCTGTTGGTCATGGGAGTTCTGTGGGCCAAGTTTGGTTCAATTCCATTGTTGGCAGAGTTCAGAATGCTCTTTGATTGTAGGTGAACTATACATCCCATCAACTACAACTCCCAAATGGTAAGGTCTATTTTCCCCAAACTCCACCAGTGTTCACATTCACTCGATACACCCAAATTTGAATACTGGTGGGGTTGGGGGGGTATTATTTTGACATTTGGGAGTTGTAGTTTCTGGGATTTAAACTTCACCTATAATCGAAGAGCATTCTGAACTCCGCCAATGATGGAATTGAACCAAACTTGGCACACAGAACTCCCACGACCAACAGGAAATACTGGAAGGGTTTGGTGAACATTGACTTTGAGTTTGGGAGTTGTAGTTCACCTACATCCAGAGAGCACTGTGAACTCAAACAAAGAGCCTTCCAAACTCCACCAGCGATGGAATTGAACCAAACTTGGCACAAAGAACTCTCATGACCAACTGGAAGGGTTTGGGAGTTGTAGTTCACCTACATCCAGAGAGCACTGTGGACTCAAACCATGATGGATCTGGACCAAACTTGGCACGGATACTCAATATACTCAAACGTGAACACTGATGGAGTTTGCGGAAAATAGACCTTGGCATTTGAGAGTTGTAGTTGCTGGGATTTATAGTTCACCTACAATCAAAGAGCATTCTGAACTCCACCGACGATGGAATTGAACCAAACTTGGGACACAGAACTCCCATGACCAGCAAGAAATATTGGAAGGGTTTGGTGGGCATTGACCCTGTGTTTGGGAGTTGTAGTTCACCTACATCCAGAGAGCACTGTGGACTCAAACAAGGATGGATCTGGACCAAACTTGGCACGGATACTCAATATGCCCAAACGTGAACACTAATGGAATCTGGGGAAAATAGACCTCGACATTTGGGAGTTGTAGTTGCTGGGATTCTTAGATTGGGAACCAAAGATGGTCCCAAGTTGAATTGAAAGTGAGGATGACAGGTTGCAGATTGAGCCGAACGGACGGGAAGCTCTGCCTGTGTCCTACCTTCAGGATGGTCTTGTCTTGCCTCCGGAAATCCAGCAAATGCAGGTTGCCGATGATGGGAAGAGGAGTGGGTCCTGGCGGGAGCCCCAAAGCCGCTCTCCGGCTCGGAAGGCAGAAGGAAGCCAAGGCGAGGAGTGCGCAGAGCAGGCAGATGGGCACCGGATGGAAGAGGAAGGCACTGAGCCAGGCCATAGTAATAGTAATAGTAATAACAATACTAATAATAACAACAATCAGGGAGAATGGGGTGGTGAGAGGGAGAGAGAGCGATGGCAATGATCACCAACCAGCCCTTCGCCGCTTTATATTTCTGGCTGGCAATTGCCACCAATAAAAAAACAAAACCACACACACACACACACACACAACTGTGCAAAGAGCCGGAGCAAGTGCTGGGGAACCCCACCCTTTTTAAACACTTCTGGAGAATGTGGTCTAAGCAGTTCCTTGACTGGGAAACCAAAGAGGTTTCAGGTTACAGGACTAGTCGCCTGTGGATGCAGAAATCCGCACGCCGGGGATTTATTAATTACCGATCATTAGCGTTGATCACTCATTTCGGGAAGGGCGGGGTGAATGGGATGCCTCGGTGGCTTCCGTCGCCATGAGTTTGGGGACTTTGGCTCCAGGGTTTGACTTTGAAGGTTCAGGCACTCTCCAAGGTGCTGAAGTTATTGAGGGACTTCAAGGTTCAAGTTCTGAGTGAGCTCCCTTTGCTAGCCCCAGCTTCTAGGGCCGGGCTGTGGCGCAGCTGCAATAAATCACTACTCACCGAGAGGTCATGAGTTCGAACCCAGGGTTGGATTGAACTCCCAACCATTAGTCGCCTAGCTCGCTGTTGACCTATGCAGCTCGAAAAACAGTTGCATCTGTTGAGGAGAAAATTCTAGGTACCGCTTTATGCCGGGAGGCTAATTTATGACACCATAAAACTGCCAGCAGTGTGCAGAAAGGAATGAGGAAGTACTACCATCAAGGAAGGTGAAGCAGCAGCGCCCTCTGTGGCCGGAATTGAGCATAACCTCATGAAGCCGGATGCTGGAAAAATGTGAAATTGCCTCTGTGTCTGTCTATATATGTTGTATGTCTAATAATGGGATCGAATGTTTTCCATGTATGCTTGCATTGTGTGCAGAATATAAATACTGCAAATAAATATATAAATAAATTCGGCCAACCTAGCGGTTCAAAAACATGTAAACGTGAGTAGATCAATAGGTGCCGCCTTGCAGAGAGCATCCGTTTGATGAAAATTCCAGGACTTTCCTAGATCCCTATGGAAGTAAATACGTAGCATACGAAACACTCAGTATTGTAAGTATTTTGATACGGAAGCCAGGTTGGGATAGGATGTTTTAAATTGATCATGTATTGCTGTCTGATGTATTTGTATGAATGTTATGCCGGGGATACGGGGGATAGAAAAGGGACAGAAATGAATCATTATTATTATTATTAATAATAATAATAATAGTATTTCTTCGAGAGTGTTCCCACCCAAAACTCCAACTCCAAGCCCCATGGAAACGGGTTGTTGTCCCGTCCTTGGCCTCAGGCAGCAAAATGTGCCTTTGGGAAGGCATGTGGGAGACCAATGATCTATCAATGTGAACGGGTGGGAGGGCTCGGGGAAGAGGAAGAACCGCCAAGCAAGTCCCGACAGAACCGGCCCTAATCCCCGTAATTGGTGGAGGCGTGTTCTGCTCTCGGTTTCATCTGGACTTGGCTATCCTTGTGTTCCTGTGAGTTTTCCGGGCTGTCTGGCCATGTTCCAGAAGCATTCCCTCCTGATGTTTCACCCACATCTGTGGCAGGCATCCTCAGAGGTTGTGAGGTCTGTTGGAAACGAGGCCAGTGGGGTTTATGGATCTGCCTCTGTTGGAGACCCAGTGTGGATGTTGCCATTGGCCACCCTGGTGAGCATCGACAGGCGCATGATCCTTGCCCTCTCTGGTTCTGCATCCCGTGAGCTGTGGACCTTGGCAGAATTCGCACTCGCTGTGACTCACCCAATAAATATTCCACCTCACCCTTATTGATTATGTGCTGCCAGCAAAAAGGTGAAGGAAACTATCTCCTCGTGATGACTTGCAAAATGGAAACATGAAGCAACCGATATAGATAGAGACACAGACACAGATGCAGATCATAAGATCATCCTTCGCTGAGGCCGCAGTGTGATGCAGCAGCAAAAAAGGCCAATACGGTTTGAGGCTGCATCATGTTTCCATTAGACTTTTGTAGCCATACCCTATAAAAGCAGGATAATAATAATAATAATAATAATAATAATAATAATAATAATAATAATAATACAATCCTAAAAACTTGGGAAGTGTTCAACTTGTGATTTTGTGATACGAAATCCAGCATATAGATCTCGTTTGCTGTGTCATACAATATAATAACAATAATAATAATAATAAATTAATATAATAATAATAAAACAGTTCTAAAAACTTGGGAAGTGTACGACTTGTGATTTTGTGATATGAAATCCAGCATATAGGTCTCGTTTGCTGTCATACTATGTCTTTGTGTCAATAATAATAATAATAATAATAATAATAATAATAATACAGTCCTAAACACTTGGGAAGTGTTTGACTTGTGATTTTGTGATACGAAATCCAGCATATAGATCTCGTTTGCTGTCATACTATGTCTTTGTGACAATAATAATAATAATAATAATAATAATAATAAGTGTCCGACATGTGATCCAATACGACAGCCAGCAGACTGTCTGCTGTGGACTCATCTTGTTGTGTTTCTAATAATAATAATAATAATAATAATAATAATAATAATAATAATAGAAACAATAGACATTGACAAAATCACAATCTGCCAACTGCAAAAGGCCACCCTACTGGGATCTGTGCGCATCATCCGAAAATACATCACACAGTCCTAGGCACTTGGGAAGTGTTCGACTTGTGATTTTGTGATACAAAATCCAGCATATCTATCTTGTTCGCTGTGTCATAATAAAATAATAATAATAAATTAATATATAATAATAATAAAATAGTCCTAGACACTTGGGAAGTGTTCGACTTGTGATTTTGTGATACGAAACCCAGCATATAGATCTCATTTGCTGTGTCATACTGTGTCTTTGTGTCAATAATAATAATAATAATAATAATAATAATAATAATAGTTCCCTTTCATGGTGTGGACCCGAGAAGCCCTGAGGCCTGGGAATCCCACCTGCCAGAGACGGCGAGGCCCTAGCGCTCCCAGAGAATTCCAGACACGGCCGAACTGCAAATCCCATCTGCCTGGGCTTTATGGAAAACCCCTAAACGGAGGGCAGCTGGAGAGAGGCCAGGGGCAAAGGAGTGCCGGCGTTTGGGAGAGCCGAACCAGGCAGGAACGCGCCCGATCAGCATCCGCCAGAGAGGATCAAACGCCCACGCTGGAGACACGCCGGGCTGGTTTGTGCCAGCGCTCCTCGGCCCATCGTCCTGATCTGGGCCCTGACTCACACGCTCCCGTGGCTCCTACAACTGGGTTTCCCCCATCGATCCGGGCAACGCCTGCCTTGACAACAGGGCACGGGAAAGGCACCCGGCCACTGCATCTGGTGGGCTTCTCTGCGGCAGGAGGGTGGGCTAGATGGCCTCTGGAGCCCCCTCCAACCCATTTACGCACATAGGCATGGACAACATTCAATGCCATTAGACATACAACAAGGGCGGGCTGTGGCATAGGCTGGTTAGCAACCAGCTGCAACAAATCACTCTGATCATGAGTTTGAGGCCAGCCCAGTGCTTGCGTCTGTCTCTGTCTCTGTTCTATGTTAAGGCATCGAATGTTTGCCTTATATGTGTAATATGATCCGCCCTGAGTCCCCTTTGGGGTGAGAAAGAAGGGCGGAATATAAATACTATATATAAATAAATAAATATAGACAGACACAGAGGCAATTTAGCATTTTCCAGCTTCTGGCCCAATTCCGGCCATGAGGGAGCTGCCGCTTCACCGTCCACTTGTGACACCGAGTCCTTGATGGAGTATTTCCTCATTTCTTTCCGCACGCTGCTGGCATTTTTATGGTGTCGCAAATTATTTAAATTAGCCTCACTGCATAAAGCGGAACCTAAATTTCCTACTCAACCAATGCAACTGTCTTTTGGGCTGCATAAGTTAACAGCAAGCTAGGCTATTAATGGTCGGAAGCTCACTCCGACCGGGGCTGGTTTCGAACTCATGACCTCTCGGTCAGTAGTGATTTATTGCAGCTGGTTATTAACCAGCTACGCCACAGCCCAGTCCACCCATGTTCTCCACATGGAAGTAGACCTTCCCTGTGGGCTTCTGTATGGCAGGAGGATGGACTAGATGGCCTCTTTGTCTAGATCTGCAGAAAGCAGCGCAATCCCTATACATACACCTGTCATTGTTGGGTATGGAAACTCTTTTTTGTAAGAGAGCGAGCCTTGCAAGGAGAGAGAGACACCTTCCCACTCGTATGTGCCTCGGGCGAATGCTGGCCTTTCTTCTCTCAGTGACAGGCAAAGCCTGCGAGACAAATGGGATCGCAGAGAGAAATGCCTCTCCGGCGCGGAAAAGAAGACGAAGGCCAGAAGGCCAACGGCATCCTCCACCTGCCGGAGACACACCTGTGGCCTTGCTCAAGGCGAGCGCACGCATCCCGCCCGGCCCGGCTGTCACCCGACAGGGAAACAATGCGCAACGTCTTCTGTTTAAACTCTCTGCTGCGCGCACAGAATCCGCCCCGACATTTCTACCTGCCTGGAAACCTCCAGCCCGAGTCCCGGAATGAATGCCCTGATTGTCAAAGGCTTGGCCGTCCACCGCGCTCACATTTTACGCACCTTGAAAAGCATTAGGATAATGCGCAGGTTAATCCGCCCTGGAGCGGGATCAGGGTGATCCCACGGGTGACCAAAGGCACCCTCGTCACGAGTGGAGGAACCAGGGCCAGGAATCACGAAAGACCAGGCAAGGGGTCCGCCAGGCCTTTCAGGTTGGCCATGGAGCGTGATGGCACCTGCATATGCGCCTGTGTGTGTGTGTGTGTGTATGCATACACACACACACACACACAAACATACATACCATATATAATAATAATAATAATAATAATAATAATAATAATAATAATAATAATTTTATTCTTATATCCCGCCCCATCTCCCCGGAGGGACTCGGGGCGGCTTACATGGGGCCATGCCCAGACACGACAGCACAAATCAGATAAAACATTAAACCGAGCAGTAAAACTTCAACATGATTAAAAACAGTCATAAAAGTCAATATACACAATAATATTAAAATCCCGATTTGGGGATATATACTTGGGGTTATTAGAAGAAGGCATTGTATGTTTTGGGATGTTGGTCCAGATCCGTCGTTGACTGCGTTCAGTGCTGTCTGGATAAAGGTGAACTACAACTCCCAGATTCCCAGGACAATCACCCCCAAACCCTGACAGTATTCACAGCTGGACATGTTGGGTCTATGTGCCAAATTTGGTCCCGATCCATCGTCGTCTCAGTTCAGGGCTCTCTGGATAAGGGTGAACTACAACTCCCAAATGTGAGGTCAATCACCCCAAACCAGGCCTGTGTGCACAGTTGGCCATGATGGGTCTGTGTGCCAAATTTGGTCCCGATCCATTGTTGTCTGGGTCCAGGGCTCTCTGGATAAGGGTGAACTACAACTCCCAGATCCAAGATCAATCACCCCCAAACCCTGCCAGTATTTACAGTTGGCCATGATGGGTCTGTGTGCCAAGTTTGGTACCGATCCATTGTTGTCTGGGTTCAGGGCTCTCTGGATAAGGGTAAACTACAACTCCCAAAATCAAGGGCCACTCCCACAAACCCCTGCAGTATGTTCAGCAACCCAACCTTCAGGTCAGCAGTCCAGCCGGCACAAGGTTTTAACCCATTGCGCCACCGCGACTCATGTTGTTGTTGTTGGCTTGCTTTCTCTCTACTAATTATTATTACATATGCTGGAACTCAATCGACAGACCCAGTCTTTTAGACTTGAACATGCCCACCTGTATTTTATAAGTGTTTTTTATGAATGTCTGATGTAATTTAATAACTTTTTAATTGATGCACAATGTATTGTACAATTTTATATATGTGTTTTTTAATCGTAAGCCACCCTGAGTCCCCTATTGGGTGAGAAGGGCGGGATATAAATATTGTAATCAATTGTAATAAACAAATAAATCTACCAACGGAGACTCGAAGCAGTTACGCTCTTAGTTGCAGAAGGACAATGGTTTTCAACATGCGTGTTTTCGGGACCCATGCGTTCCTTGCATTGCATTGATGGGAAGGCGCGGGGAAAGGGTTTCAGCGCCTGCTCACACTTTTACCCACCGCACCCACACTAATGGAAACCAAAAAAGCAGGAAACAAAGAAGCCGTGGAGTTCCTCTCTCTCTCTCGGTGTGTCTGTGCTCAGGCCGCGAGGCACGTAGGCTGCCCGCAAAGAGCGCGACACAAAACAGAAGCCTTTCCTGGGCAGGAATGTCTCGTTGTCATTGGCCCTGCGTCACCCTCGGCACTGGAACGTCTCCTCCCGACAGGTGCCTCTCCACCTGCTCCATCTCACGTCAAGTCGGTTCGTGATGGACAGTTGCTTCAAAACACACACTCAGCCAGCCCTCCCATTCGGTAAAGTGTCAAGTGTCCATCAGATGTGTTTCAGGGAGATTTGGGCTCCTGCCTTCACTTGGGCACTTTGTTCAATGGGTCAGCCCCAAAGCTTCAACTCTTCCCAATGCGCCAATGGTTTTCCATCCAGTTCGCAAACCAGGGCTGTGGCTGCGTCTTTCCAGAGCAGGAAACCAGTCCTGGGCTTCTTTTCCCAGGAAATGCAAGAGACTGCGGAAGGTCTTTGCTCCCTTTCTAGCATCCACAGTAACCAAGAACAACAATGTAAATCAATCCAAATTTGGAAGGTTCTGAAGCCTAAATAGATTCAGGACCAGCTGGTTTGTAGCTGCAATAAATTACTACTGACCGAGAGGTCATGAGTTTGAATCCAGCCTGGGTCAGAGTGAGCTTCCGACCATTAATAGCCTAGCTTGCTGTTGATCTATGCAGCCTGAAAGACACTTGCACCCGTTGAGTAGAAAATTTAGGTACCGCTTTATGCGGGGAGGCTAATTTAACTAATTTACGATACCATAAAACTTGCAGCAGGGTGCGGAAGAATGAGGAAGTACTCCATCAAGGACTCGGTGTCACAGTGAACGGTGAAGTGGCAGATCCCCCTGTGGGCGGAATCGAGCATACCCTCATGAAGCCAGAAGCTGGAAAATGTCAAATTGCCTCTGTGTCTGTCTATATGTGTCGTATATCTAATAATGGCACTGAATATTTGCCATGTCTATGTGTGCATTGTGACCCACTCTGAGTCCTCTTCCGGGTGAGAAAGAAGGGCGGAATAGAAATACTGCAAATAAATAAATAAATTCAGACAACCTAGCAGTTCAAAAACATGCAAACGTGAGTAGATCAATAGGTACCGCCTTGCAGAGAGCATCCGTTTGATGAAAATTTCAGAACTTTCCTATATCCCTATGGAAGTAAATACGTAACATACGAAACACTCAGTATTGTAAGTATTTTGATACAGAAGCCAAATTGGGATATGATGTTATGATCATGTATTGTCTGATGTATTTGTATGAATGTTATGTGTTGTACCATAAAACCTGCAGCAGAGTGCGGAAGAACGAGGAAATACTCCATCAAGGACTCGGTGTCACAAGTGGACGGTGAAGCAACAGCTCCCCCTGTGGGCGGAATCGAGCATATCCTCATGAAGCCGAAAGCTGGAAAATGTTAAATTGCCTCTGTGTCTGTCTATATATATGTCATATGTCTAATGCCATTGAATGTTTGCCATGTATGTATACATTGTGATACTGTTGTGTAAGTGTTATTTATTGCTATTTAATTGTATAGTTTTACTTTGTTTAATAATGTGTTATTACTCTGTAATGTAATCTATGTGTTGTCTTTATGATTGGAAACTGCCCTGAGTCCCATCCGGGAGATAGGGCGGTATATTAATAATAATAATAATAATAATAATAATAATAATAATAATAATAATAATAATAATAATAATTTATACTATAAGTAAATACAGTAGAGTCTCACTTATCCAACACTAACTTATCCAACGTTCTGGATTATCCAACGCATTTTTGTAGTCAATGTTTTCAATACATCGTGATATTTTGGTGCTAAATTCGTAAATACAGTAATTACTACATAGCATTACTGTGTATTGAACTACTTTTCCTGTCAAATTTGTTGTATAACATGATGTTTTGGTGCTTCATTTGTAAAATCATAACCTGATTTGATGTTTAATAGGCTTTTCCTTAATGCCTCCTTATTATCCAACATATTCGCTTATTCAAGGTTCTGCCGGCCCGTTTACGTTGGATAAGCGAGACTCTACTGTACATAAATACAACTCCTGGATCCCACAGCCTTGAGTCAAGGCAGTGGTGTCAAACTGCATTAAACCAACAGTGTAGACGCACCCCTAGATTGGCGTGCTCACCAAACGCCCCACAAGCCATATTTCCAGCTCAAATCTCTTGCCTGTTGGTGCAATTTTTGGATAGCTCAGGTCCGGTGGGCGTTGAGATCCGGACTGTGTTGAGATCGGCATTTTAAAAAACACAAACGTGCCCAAGTTTAATTCTATATCCATGGGAAAAAGCAAGCCGCGAATGGCTCAAAAACAGACGGTGCCATTAGGAGAAACCTTAGAAGGCGGCCAGGCAAGAAACAAGGTGTGCTCACCACCAGCCAGGTATGCGGGGAATCTGTGAATGTCGCAGAGCCGCGGATATTTATCCATTTCTAAACCAAAGAGCCAGCGTTGTCCATAGACATGTAGCCGCTGGCATGGCTGCAAGGAGTGCCATTACCTTCCTGCCAGAGCAGTACCTATTGATCTACTCACCTTTGCATGTCCAGAGACACCTCCAAGGTCATGTGGCCACTGGCAGGACTGCACGGAGCACCGTTACCTTCCCAATAATAGGAGCTGTACCTATTGATCTACTCACTTTTCCATGCTTTCAAAGTTCTAGGTTGGCAGAAGCTGGGGCTAACAGCAGGAGCTCACCCCACTCCCGGGATTCAAACCACCGACCTTTCGGTCTGCAAGTTCAGCTACTTGCAGTACCTTGCAGTTTAGCAGCTCAGCAGTTTAACCCACTGCGTCACCGGAGGCTCCAAATTATATATATATATATATATATATATATATATATATATATATATATATATATATATATAAATTATATTAATTATTATATAAAAATAATAATTTATTTTATATATATATATATATATATATAAATAATAAAATTATATATATATATATATATATATATATATATATATATACACACACTACTAATAAAATTATATAATAGAGCCACCCAATTCTGCTTTGAGGCTGCAACTTAGAAGAGGGGCTTATATATATATTTAATATTAATTATTATATAAAAATAATATTATATAAAATATATACTAATAATAAAATTATATATATATATATATATATATATAATAGAGCCACCCAATTCTGCTTTGAGGCTGCAGCTTAGAAGAGGGGCTTATATATATATATATATATTTAATATTAATTATTGTATATAAATAATAATAGTATATATAAATATATATAGTAATAATAAAATAGTAATAAATTATATATATGTATGTATAGGTATGTATAAATGTGTGTGTGAATATATATAGATATAGAAATAGATATATATAATAGTCACCCAATTCTGGTTTGAGACTTCAGCTTAGAAGAGGGGCGTGGCCTCGCGTCTTGGCCCCGCCCCCAACCCGCCCCCTCACATGACCCGGATGCCGGAAGCGAAGGCGGGCTCGGTTCGAATAGAGTTCCGTGCTCTTCCCTCTCCGCCCACCATGTCGACGGCGATGAACTTCGGGGCGAAAAGCTTCAAGCCGAGGCCGCCGGACAAAGGCGCGTTCCCTTTGGACCATTTCGGTAGGAAGCCTCAAAACAGAACCGAACCCGGAGAATTAATTGGGCCCTTTATGATCTGCGCATGCGCACTCTCCCGCTCGCACTCCAGCCCCCTAGAGGTAGGGAAAGCGTTTCGAAGACACTTCCGGCTTCCAAGCGACCAAGCCAGGCATGACCCCCATGGGGCAGAGGCCCTTCCCAGGTCACAGGCCCTGAATCCTGGCTCCTTCCTTAAGCCAGGCCTTGTTGCCACCAAGGACAAGAGTTTCTACCATTGGCAGAAGTCTCTTTCTGTTTCCTTCTGTTTTCGGCTCAGCACAAGTTCAAAAACATGCACATGTGAGTAGATCAATAGATACTGCAAGTAGCTGAACTTGCAGACCGAGAGGTCAGTAGTTCGAATCCGGAGATCCGGGTGAGCTCCTGCTGTTAGCCCCAGCTTCTGCCGACCTAGCAGTTTGAAAACATGCAAGTGTGAGTAGATCAATAGGTACTGCAAGTAGCTGAACTTGCAGACCAAAAGGTCAGTGGTTCGAAGAGCCAGGTGAGCTCCCGCTGTTAGCCCCAGTTTCTGCCAACCTAGCAGTTTGAGAACATGCAAGTGTGAGTAGATGAATAGGTACTGCAAGTAGCTGAACTTGCAGACCAAAAGGTTGGCGGTTCGAATCCAGGGAGCGGGGTGAGTGTCCACTGTTAGCCCCAGCTTCTGCCAATCTAGCAGTTCAAAAACATGCACATGTGAGTAGATCAATAGGTACTGCAAGTAGCTGAACTTGCTGGCCCAGGTTGCCTGCACTCCGTGGTGCCATGTCCTGGGTGTTCAGTCTCTGGAATGGCCTGACTGCCTTGGCCCGAGGCTGTGGAATGATGGGAATGGCAGTCTGACAATGTCTTCCTTTCTGTCCCAGGTGAATGTACGGCATTCAAGGAGAAATTCATGCAGTGTCTGCGGGCGAAGAACTTTGAGAGTGCTTTGTGCAGACAGGAATCCAAGGAATACCTAGAATGCAGAATGGAGAGGCGAGTGCTCTTGAAAAACATCCCCGGGACGGAGGGAGGCTCGCTCTGGTTTCCCCACAATTCACGTGGCCTCTCTTGTGTATGAGCAGCACAATCACGGGGTTTGGTTTTATATTTATTTCTGCACCTGTGCAAAAATAAATGGTCGCAATTGCTTCCTTGTAGAAAACCAGAGCTGAGATTTCTCTTAAAAAGCCCAAGTGGTCACCAGTGCCTTGAGGGTGCATAATAATAATAATAATAATAATAATAATAATAATAATAATAATAATATAATATAATATATTAATATTATATCTGCCTAGAAGATCAGGGGGCAGAGGACTCTTACAAGTCAAACAAGCAGTCAAAGAAGAAGAACATGCCCTGGCAGAATATGTCAAGCAAAGTGAAGAACCTGCTCTGATTGAAGTCAAAAATCAGAAACTCCTCAAAGCACAGCAGACAAAAAACCAGTACAAGAAAACCGCACTACAAACTAGAGCTGACAGCTGGCACAACAAAACATTGCATGGAAAGTTCCTTGACAAAATTGAAGGAAAAGCTGATCAGGAGAAGACCTGGCTCTGGCTCACGAATGGGACCCTGAAGAAGGAGACAGAAGGCCTGATCCTTGCAGCCCAGGAGCAAGACATCAGAACAAAGGCAATGAAGGCCAAGAACGAAAAATCAGCTGATGACACAAAATGCAGACTCTGCAAGGAAGCTGACAAAACCATTGATCATATCCTCAGCTGCTGTAAGAAAATTGCACAGACAGACTACAAACAGAGGCACAACTATGTGGCCCAAGTGATCCATTGGAACTTATGCCTCAAGTCCCACCTCCCAGCAGCAAAGAACTGGTGGGATCACAAACCTGCAAAGGTCGTGGAAAATGAGCACGCAAAAATACTGTGGGACTTCCGAGTCCAGACTGACAAAGTTCTGGAACACAACACACCAGACATCACAGTTGTGGAAAAGAAAAAGGTTTGGATCATGGATATCGCCATCCCAGGTGACAGTCGCATTGATGAAAAACAACAGGAAAAACTCAGCCGCTCTCAGGACCTCAAGATTGAACTTCAAAGACTCTGGCAGAAACCAGTGCAGGTGGTCCCGGTGGTGATGGGCACACTGGGTGCCGTGCCAAAAGATCTCAGCCGGCATTTGGAAACAATAGACATTGACAAAATTACGATCTGCCAGCTGCAAAAGGCCACCCGACTGGGATCTGCACACATCATCAGAAAATACATCACACAGTCCTAGACACTTGGGAAGTGTTCGACTTGTGGTTTTGCGAAACGAAATCCAGCATATCTATCTTGTTTGCTGTGTCATACAACGTCGTTGTGTTGATGATAATAATAATAATAATTTTATTTTTATACCCCGCCCCATCTCCTCAAAGGGACTCGGGGCGGCTTACATGGGGCCAAGCCCAGACATCAGACAATATTAAAAACAGCAATAAAACAAGTCAGTCAACAATAAAACAAATCACAAAACAAATAAGGTCACATACAATAAATATACTGATAAAATCTTGGGTTTTGCTCTAAAAAGAACTGGGCCAAATAGTGATGTCAAACTGCAATAATTCTATGCTGCAGAATTATTGCAGTTTGGCGCGACTTGTTAAGCAACGTAATGAACAGCAATCCTTTCTCAAATCTTTTGTTTTTCCCTTTTCGTGTCCACAGGCAACTGATGGCCCCAGAGCCGCTGGAAAAACTGGGCTTCAAGGACCAAACAGGAGAGAAACCCGCAAGCCAGGCTCAGGCCTCGTGAGGCCTCCCCCTCCCTATAGTAGCACATACGGTACGATGCCGTGTTTTATTCCGACGTGACGTGGTTCCATCTTGGAAGAAGATCGTTTTACGCCGGGGAGTGGGACTGGATTCCCAAGGAGTGGGATGAATGCCCTCGCGAGGTCTCGTTCTCCTTTGGCCGGCTGGCTCCGTCCTTCCGAAAAATAATTATTTCAGGCAAGAGGCTGGAATGATAAAGCGTCGTGGCACAACGAAGATGGGAAGTGCGTTCCTTACTTCTGTGTTCACTCGTGTACAGGCTCAGCAAAGTGTGACACATAGCGTCCAAAACTCCTCCCACTCAAAATGGCCTGGCTGCTTCCTGCCCGGGGAAAATCCTTGTTGGGAGATGATTAGCTGACTCTTAATTGTTTCTTGCCTGGAATGATGAACTCACCTGGACACCGCAGAAATGCTGGAACACTCCGACAACAACGACACAGAGAAGCCATTGAAATCCGCAAGAAGCAGGTGGACAATTTCAACAGAAAGGAGGAAAGCATGAAAATAAACCAATATTTAAAAAGGGTTGTTGTATGTCTTTCGGGCTGTGTGGCCATGTTCCAGAAAGACCAGTTTCTGGAACATGGCCACACAGCCCGAAAGACATACAACAACCCTGTGATCCCGGCCATGAAAGCCTTCGACAACACAATATTTAAAAACTCTAAAATCAGGACAGTAAATAAAGAGCAACACTCAGAAAATGGAAATTCCAGGCAGGAAACAATCAGGGTCAGCTAATCACCTCCCAACAAAGGATTCCCCCAGGCAGGAACAAAGGATACTTGTTTGTTCTTATGGTGAAAAGCACATGTATGTGTTTTAGATGGATTAGGAATCAGATGGTTTCCCTGTAACAGGCAGTAAGAGCACCTAAAGCTTCAGAGAGCTTCTGTTCAGTCATTTCAAAGCTCCCTGATTGAGCGGTGATGGCACGATCGTCAGCATAGATGAAACTCTTTGTCGCTTCTGGCAGTGGCTGCTCATTTGTGTAAATATTAAACATTGATGGAGCAAGTTTGA